>NW_026068012.1:2281241-2283482 GCF_014885135.2 Alexandromys fortis | reverse complement strand
TTCCATGAAGCAGGACATTTCAAAGACAGTTCAGTCATTTTCTGCTGTGTCCTGCAGAATGTCTCACAGACTCTTTCATGAATCAGGAACCCCGAAAGATCATCTCACCTTTAGGCAAGTTCAGTAGTCCTCTCTCTGTGGGTTCTCTGTGTCCAGTTTATGCAACAGTCCAGGCAAGAGCAGTTTCTTGCCCAAATGGCTATCAAACTCCATAAGGTGCCTCTTCGATGCCCATCTTCTTCTTGAAGTAGATTGGTGCTGCCAGGAGCAGAGTGTCTCATTGTCGTGAAAAACCCTAAGTTATTAAAACATTTAAAATGCCATATTCTATAATCTTTGAAAGATATGAAGAATGCCTATCTAACTGAAATATATCTCTATATATCTAGAGAATCTAACTAACATGACTACAAGCTTGACCATTATTGATGATTATCCATTAGCTACCTATATTTCCTATTATACATTACATTTTAAATGAGCTACGCAATCACAATACCTTAATCAATATCAGAAATACATATACATATAACAAAATTGACCTTAAAATCCACACCAATGTAAATTATTCATATCTATATCAGTGTCCACTGCAGGTGTGAATGGGCGTCAAGGCTGGGCGGGTAAAGTACCAGGCGTGGCAGATGCCGGAGAACTTGCTGGTACGGAGACCCATAGGTGTCCCTCCTTCTGGTAACGAGGGCCCTAGGTGGCCTTGTTTGAAAGTCTCAATGAAGCCGGGCGATGGTGGCCCATGCCTTTAATCACAGCACTCGGGAGGCAGAGGCAGGTGGATCTCTGTGAGTTCGAGACCAGCCTGGTCTACAGAGCTAGTTCCAGGACAGGCTCCAAAGCCACAGAGAAACCCTGTTTCGAAAAACCAAAAAAAAAAAAAAAAAAAAAAAAGAAAGTCTCAATGAACACTAGAGCAAGGTGCCGCTACTGCAAATGTGGAAATAAAACACGGAGGCCTTTGCGATGCTGGGAGCAATGTTGGCCCACAGCCCTCCACTTTGCAGAGTGCCGCAGTCAGGGTGTGGATCATCTTGACTGTGCGGAAGGAGGAGGCGGTGTGGGCATCGCTGGGATTTCCCAATGACTTTGCCCCCCTTTTTTGTGGCGAGGAGGCGGTGACTGGATGTTGTTGGCACAATCGTAGCCTTCTATTCAAAAGAAAGCAGATGGTCAGCGTCAGAGTGGCCTCGGAGTTCACACCTGGGGTCACAAAAGGACTTCTCCGAGTCAAGAAAGCGGCTGGAACGGGAATGCAGTGTGTTGGGTGCACGCGAAGCGTGCTGATGTGGCGTCAAAAGCGGCTTCCTGTGGAATTTTATTTCTTATCTCAGGGCCGCACTAAGAGCCGCATATTAAAGGGTGAAATAATTTGCTGAAATCTCACTTCTTCCCCTTAAAAAGTCACTGATTAGCAAAATGGTGAACAAATTGCTTTCAAGCCAGTCAGCAGCAGCACGGTTTATATAAACAAATTACCCTGGTGGCGGTGAAGCGTTCTAAAAAATGGGACACGTGGCCGCAATAACACGGTTGTCTTAGGAGGCAGCGGGGACGAGATATTAGCTAATCGAGGACAGCAGTGCTCTCTCATGCCGTGCCCCGAATTTCAAGAGTGTAACAAAACGAGAGGCTAACGGGAAATACTGATAAGCTTGACACAAATTAAAGGCTTCCATATATCAAGTACACTATTAAGCAAATTTTAAAAGCCAACTGTGCAATAGCCCATTGAATTAAGATACAAAGCCAATCTTGAGTCTAGTAACTTTCCGCTGCTAAGAGAAATAGCCACAGCTGCAATGGCAGCTGGAGGCCAGCTCTCCTTGCCATCCTGTGTTCTTCTTTTTTTTTTTGGGGGGGGGGGGAAGGGTTTCTCTGTAGCTTTGGAGCCTGTCCTGGAACTCACTCTTGTAGACCAGGCTGGCCTCAAACTCACAGAGATCCGCCTGCCTCTGCCTCCTGAGTGCTGGGATTAAAGGTGTGCGCCACCACCGCCTGGCTGCGATCTTGCATTCTTAATTGTGATGGATTTCCAAGGGGTCTGAGGTAGACCTCCTGTGGGCCTGTAAGCTCCACTCTTCATGGCCGCCCATGCTGTCTCCTCTCCTTGAGTGTTTGTGGGTGGTGGATTTACTTACACCCTGCAGCATCTAGGCAAGGTGGGATGTGCAGAGGGATCCCTCTCCCTTGGCTCGGACCTGTGTTATACCTCAGAGTGACTATGAT
>NW_026068012.1:2217949-2281067 GCF_014885135.2 Alexandromys fortis | reverse complement strand
TTTTTTTTATTTTTTTAAAATATTTATTTATTTACTTTTTATGTATACAATATTCTGTCTGCATATATGCCTGCAGGCCAGAAGAGGGCACCAGACCTCATTACAGATGGTTGTGAGTCACCATGTGGTTGCCGGGAATTGAACTCAGGACCTCTGGAAGAGCAGGCAATGCTCTTAACCACTGAGCCATCTCTCCAGCCCCGCTAATTCATATTTCTACCACAGCTTCTAAACAAAGCCACTAAGTGAAGGGCTCTTATGAATCTTCTTTAAATTAAAAGCTAAATGATGAACCTTAACAAGAAAGGCAGGTTGAAGACTAAAGAATGGAAAGTTGGACTTGTGCCAGTTAGCCAAATTGTGAATTATGAGTTCTCAGATTAGGGTCTCAAGGGGACACTGAGGCAGATTGTCCTTCGGGGTCAGAGATTTATCAAGAGAGTTATAAATGCTACAGAAGTAGAGTATCCTGGTGGGAACTCTGAGGAGAGTGCAGGCTGTGGGGCGAGGTGAAGGATGCTCTTAGAGGCAGAGAGAGAGAGAGAGAGAGAGAGAGAGAGAGAGAGAGAGAGAGAGAGAGATCCTCCACCATGTGATGCTGAGCCCATCGTATATACTGGAAATCAGATTGTTTCTGAATCCCAAGCAGCATGGGAGGGAACAGAAGTGTCTGTCGTGAGATGTGGCACCTGTAGCCTCCAATGCTTGGGAAAATTTCTCCTGGGGATGGAAAAATTCAGAATCATTGTCAGGTACCCTCGTGAGTGCCTGTCTTTCCCTTGTAGTGGTGGGATCTCCCAAGTTGGCTCTGAGGGTGGAGAGGACAGGCTGCTGTAGGGGATTATGACCTGAGCATCCCCGAGCTCACACTTCAAGACTCTATCATGGTGGGGAAAGCGGGGTGGCAGGATGGCTGTAGTTATGGTGACAGGAGCGTGAGGTAGCTGGTCACACTGCGTCACAGCCAGGAAGCAGAAAGACATGAAGGTGGTTGCTCAGCCCACTTTCTTTTTGTTCAGTCCAGGACCCCAACCCATGATGATGCTGTCCACATGCAGGGTGGGTCTTCCCTCCTCTCTGGGTATGCCCCTGTAGACGTGCCTCAGTATATGTCCCCTTGGTGATCCTAACTCTAGTCATATCAATAATATGAATCCCCACTGAACAGGAGCGGCCAGTGTGGGCAGGGGCTGCACAGAGGGAAGACGCCAGCCCGTGGGCTCACAGCATCTAAATGCATGTCTTGTTGGAAACGAAGGCACTGACTTCATATTGAAGCTGATCTTCACTGACCATTCTGAATATTACAGGACCTTCAGCACTTAACATGCCCTGCTCCGCAAGTGGCAGCATACGGTTATAACCGGGCTTGCACTTTAAGACCACTGTTGAGATCTTCTGTTCAGAAGATTGATTTTAAAACGCTGCTACTGCCCGTCAACAGAGCACTAGTCCTCCAAGGGCTTGTGTGGTGGTTTGGGCGAGAATGGCTTAGTTACCAGGGAGTGGAACTCTCTGATAGGATTAGAGGAATTAGGAGGTGTGGCCTTGTTGGAGAAAGTGTGTCTCTGTGGGTTGGCTTTGAGGTTTCAAAAGGCCTTGTGCTGGCCTGGTGTTCTCACTTTGCCTGTGGATTAGGATGTAGCCCTCAGCTACTTCTGTAGCACCGCGAGCACCATCGTGCTCCCTGCTATGATGATAATGGGTTGTGTCAGGGTTTCTATTGCTGTGGAGAGACACCGTGAGCACAGCAACTCTTACAAAGGAAAACACTTCATTGAAGTGGCAGCTTACAGTTCAGAGGTTCAGTCCATTATCATCATGGTGAGACCCGGCCGTGTACAGGCAGACATGGTGCTGGAGAGGTAACTTAATAGTCTACATACGTCAGGCAAGGAAGTGAACTGGGACACTAGGCAGCATCTCGAACATTTATGAGACCTCAAAGCCCACCTCCACTGTGACATAATTCCTCCAACAAAGCTACGCCTCTTAATAGTGCCACTCCCTTTGGGGGCCATTTTCTTTCAGAACATCACATGGACTAAGCCCCGAATCTGTAAGCAAGCCCCTAGTTAAGTGCTTTCTGTCGTAAGAGTTGCTTTTGTCATGCTGTTTCTTCACAGCAGCAGACCAGTCTTTAAGACGGCTTGGGTGGAGGGTGTGCAATGAGAGATGCTCTTTTCATGTCTGGTAACACAACAGCCTCCACAATCAAGGGGTTAGTACACATGCGTGAGTTATTATTCAGGGAATACATCTTGAAGATTATACCTGGTGTAGACTTTGCCGGAGGGACCAGACAGCACAAACTGGAAGCCACTGGGAAGAGTTCTCCATGCTGTATGTGGTGAAGAGTGCTGGTGGCTCATGGGAGGAGGTCAGATTATCATTGTTAACTGAAGTTGGAGGAGTTGGTGCCTCATGGCTGACACTGCGGGGTCGAAGACCTCCGTGGAGGGAGTCACTGTGCAGGCGGAGGAGATGGGGAACTGGAATTAACATTAGGCCTGAAGCTGTGACTGGAACCCAGGCTAGTGCCTTGATTGCGACTCTACAAAGGATGCAGTTAAACCTTGCCATCCTGCAGCCCACAGAACATGTGAGGTAAGGAATGTTTGGCTGATAGCTGCTCGTGCCTGGGACTTTACTAGTAAGGATGCTTTGCTGCATGTCTTAGCCTTCTTGGGATTGCTGTGGTCATCTGAGTAGGATCTAATGAACGGTATGATGTGGGTTATTCCAGGCCAGGGTATGCAGGCATAGGTGTGTCTTCCCTGCTTTCTCCAGTCACAGCCAGGACACAGAGGCGCCAGGCAGCATCAACAGTGCAGGTGAGAGGGCACCTGGACACATGTCTACATCCATGCTCTGCTATAACTGAACTCTCCAATCTGAGCATTTTGCAGAGGGTAAAGCTTTACTTGCTTCACAGTTCTAGGGGCTGGGAAATCCATGACCGTGTTGTGTCATCACGTGGAGGCTCATCGTAAGGTGAGAGTGAGCATGTCACAAGTCACCACTTCCATTGCAAGGCTACTCCTCAGTGACCATGGTGTCAGTTACACAGGAGTGGACTAGCCCATTCATGAAGGCAGAACTCCAATGACCCATTGTCCATCCCTCCTGGAGGGCTCATTTGTCATGATGGTCACTCTGGGGACCAAATTTCCAACATATGAATTTTGGGGGAGTACTCCAAGCTATGGCTCTGCTCTAAGTGCAATTCAAGGCAGCTTGGTGGAGCAAGGCCACCTGCTCCCCACCTTGGAGTGTGATGCTGAGAGAGAAGTTGTCTGTGCCGTTCAAGGTGTGGACTTAATGCTGGTAATTTTCTGTTGTTGTTAGAGCAGCTGGTCTACCTTATTTCCTTAAGAAGGAAACCACACAATTCAATAAAAAAAATAAACAACAGGATAGAAAAAGGCAAAGACTAAGATGGGCCCTTTGTGAGCAGATAAACGTGATAGTACCTAAAAGACGAACAGGTATTCTGTCCTGGTTTTTGTTTTTAAAGATGTGTTTACTTTAATTTACGTGTATGTGTGTTTCTGTACCACTCGTGTACCTGGTGTCTGAAGAAGCCAAAGAGGGTGCTGTACCACCTGGAACTGGAGTTACAGATGGCTGTGCGTGCTGGGAATCGAACCCCGGTCCCCCGCAAGAACAGCAAGCACTCTTTACCTCTGAGCCATCTCTGCAGCCCCTTGTCACCCCGTTCTCACCGGAAGTATGACCTGTGACCTCTGGGCCATGCCTTCACCTGTCTGGCTGGCACAAGCGTAAGGAAAAACTCACCAAAGTGGAACTCAGGGCCTTGCTTATGCTGGGTAAGCGTTGTGCAATCTTATTGTGCAGCCCAGGCTGGCCTCAAACTTACTCTCTTCCTGCCTCAGCCTCAAAAGGGCTGGGATTATAGGCTTGAACCCCAGAGCCTGGCTTGAACACTCTTACATGCTATTCTGTTGTTAGGAATGACCTGTGGAATGTACATTTGGTACATGCGCATGGTTCTCAACCTCCTAACATTGCGACCCTTTAATGCGGCTCCTTGTGGTGACCCGCGACCATGAAATTCTTTTTTGCTGTAACTTTGCTACTATTGCGAATCATAATGTAAACATCTGTGTTTTCTGATGGCCTTAGGGTCTCTTGACTGCCAAAGGGGTTGAGACCCACAGGTTGAGACCCACAGGTTGAGAACCACTGGCCTATACCGACTACAGGGTTTGTAGCAATGGCACCGTCTTCTTAGCCTGTGCAACATGCTTTATGATTCCATTTTTCTGAGTTTATGCGGTTTGAATGAGAATGGTTCCAGAGGCTCATATATTTCCTTAATGCTTGGTCACAGTTGGTGACATTGTGTAGGAAGGATTAAGAGGTGTAGCTTGGTTGGAGGAAGTGCGTCACTTGGGGTGGACTTTGAAGTTTCAAAAACCCACACCAGGTTCAGTCTTTCTCTCTGGATCAGATGTTAGCTCTTAGCTACTGCTCTAGTGCCTGTCTGTCTGGTGCCACACCCCTATCAAGATTGTTGTGGACTAACTCTGAAACTTAAGAAAACCCCTGTGATCATGAGGGTTTATATTGCTGTGAAGAGACACCATAACCACGGCGGCTCTTATAAAGGAAAACATTTAATTTGGGCTGGCTTACAGTTCAGAGGTTTAGTCCATTTTCTTCACGGCATGGAACATGCTGGCGTGCAGGCAGACATGGTGCTGGAGAAGTAGCTAAAAGTTCTATATCTGGATCAGCAAACAGCAATAAGAGAGAGTGAGGCACTGGACCTGGCTTGAGCTTCTGAAACTTCAAAACCCACCCCAGTGACACACTGAAGTATGATTTTTTTTTTCGAGACAGGGTTTCTCTGTGGTTTTGGAGCCTGTCCTGGAACTAGCTCTTGTAGACCAGGCTGTGAAGTATGATTAATAAAAACTCAGGGTCATAAACTGGGGTTCAACCTGAAGATCCAAAAAATCAAAACAGCTAGCCACTGGCTCTTAACTCAACCTCAGTCCGAAAATGGCGATCCTGCCTCCTGAAATCTCAGAATGAGACTGTGTGTCTGAGAACTGTCTCTCTCCACCTCCACCCCCTGTTTTATACTCCTCTCTAGGGTTGGAATTAAAGGCGTGCACCACTGGGCTTAACGGCACGCACCACTAAATTTCGATGACAACTAGAGTTTAAAGACAACTGGGATTAAGGTGTGTGTTACCATAACCTGGTCTGTAAGGCTGACCAGTGGGGCTGATTTACTCTCAGATCTTCAGGCAGTCTTTATTTACTAAAATACAGTTGGAATGCCACTACAGACCACTGGTGGTGGGCTGTCTCCTACGAAGCATGTGACCGTCACTCTTTGCTGGACACAACCCTGCTGGACCTGATGTAAGCTGAGAGGGCTACACAGGGTCCAGCGTCTTTGTGTCCAGCATTCGCGATGTTGTCATCTACAGAACCCATAACTGAACACCACACAACGGACGTAACGAAAATATCATAAACCCCTCCTAATGTTTGAGTAGGTTATGACTTCGTGCTGGGTCATATCCTTAGCCGTCCCCAGCTATGTTCACAGTTACCCTTGGCTGCTTGTGAAGCTGGAGGTGAACACTCTTGTCTGACTTTGCCTGTTACCCTAACTCGCTAAGCCCCCTGCTTCCACGTCCTTGTGCTGTATTTTAACTGTTTGAAGCTCATTCCTTCTTTCCTGTTCCCCAGATGACACAAGAATCCCAGCCTTGTCATCTTTCCCTCTTTGCTTCCCATCTCGCTGCCTGCCAGACCTTTGCTTGAGCTGATTTCCAGCAGCATCAGCAGGCCCTTCTCCAGCAGCCCCCTGTGAACCTCCGTCTCCCCTGAACCTCTGCCTGACCCTAGGCAGCAAAAACCTAGTATTTTCTTCTTTGAGAGACTCTCATGTTGCTGAACTTCTGTTCTTCCCACCCTCACCTTCCAGGTGCTGGGTTTACAGGTATATGCTACCATGCCCAGTTGGCGTATGCTGGGGGTTGAGCCTAGGGCTTCAGGCATGCCCGTCTGCCAACTGAGATGTGTTTGCAGTCTGAAAAATCTGATATTTTTGACTTGTTAATTTTAAAAACATATTTTTGGGTGAAATGTATACAGAGCCTTGTTTATTTAATCTCTTCCTTGAATTCATTTTCTTTTTCTTCTGGCCACATTAAGCCTTACAAGGATTTTCTCAGAAGAGTGTTGTGGAACAAATTCTCTGAAATGGTAAATGCGTGAGGATGGTACTCTTACTCCACTGTGTGAAATAATTTCATTTATGCTTCTTTTAGATCAAAATGCTTTTCTTTCAAAATATGCATTTCTTTATAGCTTTTTTTTTACATCCTGTTGCTACTGAGAGGCCCAGTGAAAATCTCATTTTCACCTTTTTGTAGGTGATGTGGGCTAAATTGAGTTCCTTTGAAAGGCTGTGCTGAAGCTCCCCAAATTCTACTTATTGAGAATTTTATGTGTACACATGTGCATTTTGATCAAGCCTATTTTCTCCCCTCCTTTTTCTCCTCCCCTCCCTTCTGTTCCCCTTCTCTATACCCACACACGATTCCCTCCCAATTTCATGTCTCTTCCTTCTCTTCTCCCAATTTCATCTCCTCCCTTTCCTCCTTCTTTCCCAGAGTCCACATAGTGCTGCCAGGACATGCATGGGTGGAGGGCTACCCACCAGCACAGCAGCCTCTCAAGGGCGGATGTTGAAGCCTTAGTCTCTGGCACCTGAGCGGTGTCTTATTGGAAACAACGTTGCTTTGGATGAGACCAGTTAAGATGAGGGCTGTGGAGCAGAATCTCATGCACTGTGTCTGGTGACACAGGGAGAGCACCCAGGAGACAATGGTGACAGCGTGAGGCCTCTACAGGCCAGAGATGGCTATGACTCCAGATGCGTTGCCGCTGGCCCTGACTTGTTCTGCTGACACCGCGCCTTTGACTTCTGCCCTCTACAACTTCTAGGACAGGTGGGACAGTCCACTTTCAAGCTGTCTGTTTCTGATACTTTGTGGATGACCCTAGGAGATGGGTATGTTGGTAATCTATGATTCCTTCTGCAAGATTTAAAATTTCATTTTCTCCTCCCCCCTCTTCATTCATCCATGTTGTTGTTTCTTGTAGCAGGATTTTGGTGTAGCCCTGTGGGCATACAAAAGTCTGGAATGCAGTACAACAAAGGTTTACTTATCTGGAGATAAACTCACAGAAAGAGTAGTCATCTGCATTTCTCTGTGAGTGCTGGGAACTGGAACTGACTCCAGGAGCCAAGAGGCCCATGCAAGCTTTTGATCTACATTTATAGTACAAGAGACCATGTCCAAAGTGAACCAGTATCTTAAAGGCTATTGGATGAAAGAGTTCCCACAGCACCTCCCCCTTTTTTATCTAAATAAGAGAGTTCTAAGCCTAATACAAAATTATATACAATAAGAACGAATATCAAGTATTGTCCAGGGAAAATAAGAGGCAAGAACATATACATAAAAATAAATTAGAATTACAACCAGCACAAGCAACGACAAACAAGAAACATGTGCTAAATGTTTCAATAGTGATCCTATCCTAAGGAGTCTGAGTCTTATAATAAAAATGGCTTGGCTAAGTCATGAGAGGAAAGTAACTATGACTATCTGGTCTTCAACTCCATTGAAGACCTGAGCAGACTCCTTCATGAATCAGGAACCCCGAAAGATCATATCACCTTTAGGCAAGTTCAGTAGTCCTCTCTCTGCGGGTTCTCTGTGTCCAGTTTATGCAATAGTCCAGGCAAGAGCAGTTTCTTGCCCAAATGGCTATCAAACTCCATAAGGATCCTCTTCGATGCCCATCTTCCTCTTGAAGTAGATTGGTGCTGCCAGGAGCAGACGTGTCTCTTTGTCATGAAAAGTCCTAAGTTATTAAAATATTTTAAATGCCATATTCTGCAGTCTTTGAAAGATATGAAGAATGCCTATCTAATTGAAATATATCTCTATATATCTAGAAAATCTAACATGACTACAAGCTTTACTATTAGCGATGATTATCCATTAACAACCTATATTTCCTAATTATACATTACATTTTTAAATGTATTTTTAAATACATTTTTAAATGAGAAGTATTACTTGAGTAGGCAGGAAGTGCAATCAAACAACTTCCAAAATGTGCAGTAGATGACAGAGACAACTGGTTACCTGGGCAATCACCAAAAGTCTCATTTGCAATGTTGGGGCAACCAGCTTTGGCTAAGGCCTAGAGTAACTGACAGACCATTTTCAGAGTCAGGAAGTCTTTTTTCAAATCTATCTTACCCTGTCTTAGCAAGATTTGACAGTCTGTTTGCTTGTATCCTGCTTGTCCAGTCTGGACACCATGCATTTTATCAGTGGCCGAGGCATGGACAGTTCTTTGCCCAAAACCCAGTTTTGTCAAGAAGAAAACAAGCTCCAAGTAAAGTGTCTTTGGTGCCCAACATTCTCTTGTGAATAGATCAGTGCTGCCAGGAGCAATTATGTCTCACTTCAACAGAAACCTAAGTTATTTAAATGCCATATGAGACAGGAACTCTGACTTTTTCTTTTAACAACATGCGTGGATTTAGAGAAGGATAGCCACTGTCCAACTCCAGTGGCCAGTGACCCATATTCTCACTTCTCCCACTCTTCAACTGGACTTTGGGAACTCAGCCCAGGGCTTCACTGTGGTTATCTGCATCTGCTTCCATCAGTTGCTAGATGTAGGTTCTATGATGACATTAAGGTAGTCATCAATCTGACTATAGGGCTACCGTTGTGGATTCCTCGGAATTTCTCTACTACCAGGTTTCCTGCTAGCCCCATAATGGCTCCCTCAGTCGAGGTATCTCTTTTTTGTTCTCTGTCTCTCTCCTTCCCCCATCTCAACCATTCCTTTCCCTCTGTTTCTCCTTCCTTCTCCCCAACTTCCACCTTCCCTTCTCTCTCCACCCCCGTGCTTCCAATTTTCTCAGGAGATCTTGTCTATTTCCCCTTCCCAGTTGGATCTATGTGTGTTTCTCTTAGGGTTCTCCTTGTTACTTAGCTTCTTTGGGGTCCTGGACCATAGGCTCCTTATCCTTTGCTTTACAGCTAATATTCATCTATGAGTGGGTTCATACCATGCTTATCTTTCTGGGTCTGAGTTGCCTCACTCAGTATTGTTTCTTTTAGTTCCATCAATTTGCATGCAAATTTCAAGATGTCATTGTTTTTTAACACTGAGTAGTACTACATTATATAAAATACCACATTCTCTTTATCCATTCTTCAGTTGAGGGGCTTCTAGGTTGTTTCCAGGTTCTGCCTATTATGAATAATGCTGCTATGAACATAGCTGAACAAATGTTCTTGTAGTATGGTTGAGAATTCTTTGAGTATATGCCCAAGAGTGGTATTGCTGGGTCCTGAGGTAGTTTGATTCTCAATTTTTTGAGAAACTGCCATACTGACTTCCAGAGTGGTTGTACAAATTTGCATTCCCACCAGCAATGGAGGAGTGTTCCCCTTACTCCACATCCTCTCCCACATAAGTTATTATTGGTGTTTTTGATCTTAGCCATTCTTACAGGTATAAGAAGGTATCTCAGAGTTGTTTTGATTTGCATTTCCCTGATGGCTAAGGATGTTGAACATTTCCGTAAATGTCTTTCAGCCATTTGAAATTCTTCTGTTGAAAATTCCACTGAGCCATCTCTCCAGCCCCTTTCTTTTTTTCCATTGCATAATTTTATTTTTTTGGTCAAAAATCAGGTGTTCATAGGTGTGTGGATTAATATCTCAGTTTTTGATTCAATTCTATTGGTCCACCTGTCAGTTTTTATGACAATACTAAACTGTTTTCATTATTGTAGCTCTATAATAGAACTTGATAGTTTTACTATCCTGGTTCTTTTTGTTTTTCTATATGAAGTTGAATATTTTTCTTTCAAGGTCTGTGAAGAATTGTGTTGGGATTTTGATGGGGTTTGCATTGATTCTGTAGATTATTTTCGGCAGGATTGCCATTTTTACTATGTTGATACAATCTATCCATAAGCATGGGAAATCTTTCCATTTTCTGGTATCTTCTTCAATTTCTTTCTTCAAAGACTTAAAGTTCTTGCCAAAAAGGTCTTTCACCTCTTTGGTTAGTGTTACCCCAAGATATTTTATGTTATTTGTTATTATTGTGAATAATGATATTTCTCTGATTTCTTTCTCAGCTTCTTTATCATTTGTATATAGGAGGGCTACTGATATTTTTGAGTTGATTTTGTATCCTGTCACATTACTGAAAGTGTTTATCAGCTATAGGAGATCCCTGGTAGAATTCTTGGGGTCACTTATGTATACTATCATATCATCTGCAAATAAAGAAAGTTTGACTTCTTCCTTTACAATTTGTATCCCCTTGATCTCCTTTTGTTGTCTTACTGCTCTAGCTAGAACTTCAAGAACTATATTGAACAGACAAGGAGAGAGTGGGCAGCCTTGTCTTGTTCCTGATTCTAATGGAATCACTTTGAGATTCTCTCCATTTATTTGATGGTGGCTGTCAGCTTGCTGTATGTTGCTTTTATTATGTTTAGATATGTTCCTTGTATCCCTGATCTCTTCAAGACCTTTATCATGAAGGAGTGTTGGATTTTGTCAAATCCTTTTTCAGTATCTAATGAGATGATCATATGTTTTTTCTTTCAGTTTATTTATATAGTGAATTTCATTTACAGATTTTTGTATGTTGAACCATCCCTGCATCTTTGGAATGAAGCTGACTTGATTATGGTGGATGATTTTTTGATGTTTTTGGATTTGATTTGCCAGTATTTTATTGAGTATTTTTTTGCATCAGTGTTCATGAGGGATATTAGTCTGTAATTCTCTTTCTTGGTTGAGTATGTGGTTTCAGTATCAGGGTAACTGTAGCCTCATATGGTTTGGCATTGTTCCTTCTGTTTCTATTATGTAGAACACTTTGAAAAGTATAGTTATTAGCTCTTCTTGGAAGTTCTGGTAGAATTCTACACTAAAACCATTGGGCCCTGGACTTTTTTGGTTGGGAGGCTTTTGATAAAAACTTTTATTTTTTGTAGGTTATAGGTCTATTTAAATGTTCACCTGGTCTTGGTTTAATTTTGGTATATGGTACGGAAATTGTCCATGTCTTTTACGTTTTCTAATTTTGTAGAGTACAAGTTTTTGCAGTATGACCTAATGATTCTCTGGATTACCTTGGTATCTGTTGTTATGTCCCCCCTTTCATTTCTGATTTTGTTAACTTGGATATTCTCTCCCTCTCTCTGCCTTTTGGTTAGTTTGGATAAGGGTTTGTCTGTCTTGTTGATTTTCTCAAAGAACCAGCTTTTTGTTTCATTGATTCTTTGTATTATTTTCTTTGTTTCTATTTTATTATTTTTTGCCCTCAATTTG
Source organism: Alexandromys fortis (assembly GCF_014885135.2). NCBI lineage: Eukaryota > Metazoa > Chordata > Mammalia > Rodentia > Cricetidae > Alexandromys > Alexandromys fortis. The sequence goes on along the minus strand of NW_026068012.1, from coordinate 2,269,629 downwards.
GTTATTTCCTGTTGTCTGCTCCTCCTGAGTGAGTCTGCTTCTTTCTGTTCTAGAATTTTCAGGTGTACTGTTAAGTCACTAGTGTGAGATTTCTCCACTTTTTTAATGTAGGCCCTTAGGGTTGTGAACTTTCCTCTTAGCACTGTTTTCATAGTGTTCCATAGTTTTGGGTGTGCTGTGCCTTCATTTTCATTGAATTCTAGCCTTTCTTCATTTCTTCCTTGACCCAGGGGTCGTTCAATTGAGCGCTGTTCAATTTCCATGGGTCTGTAGCATTTCTACAATTAGTATTATTATTGAATTCTAACTTTAAATCATGGTGATCTGATAAGATACTGGAGGTTATTGCAATGTTTTTGTATTTGTTGAGGTTGGCTTTGTTACCTAGTATGTGATCAATTTTAGAAGGGTTCTATGAGGTGCTGAGAAGAAGGTATATTCTTTAATGTGGGTAAAATGTTCTATAGATGTCTCTTAAGTCCATTTGAGTCATGACATCTGTTAGTTCTCTTATTTCTCTGTTACATTTCTGTCTGGTTGAACTGTCCATTGAGGAGAGTGGGGTGTTGAAGTCTTCTACTACTGGTGTGTGGGGTCTGATGTGTGATTTAAGCTTTAGTAATGTTTCTTTTACAAATGTGTGTGCTCTTGTATTTTGGGCATAAATGCTCAGGATTGAGAATTCCTCTTGATGAATTTTTTTTTCTGTGATGAGTATGAAGTGTCCTTCTCCATCTCTTCTGATTGATTTTAGTTTGAAGTCTATTTTGTTAGCCATTAGGATAGCTACACTTACTTGTTTCTTGGGTCCGTTTGATTGGAAATCTTTTCCCATCCCTTTACCCTGAGGTAATGTCTGTCTTTGAGGTTGAGGTGTGTTTCTTGTATACAACAGAAGGATGGATCCTGCTTTCATATCCCTTCTCTTAGCCTGTGTCTTTTTATAGGTGAATTGAGTCCATTGATATTGAGACATATTAATGACCAGTGATTGTCAATTCCTGTTATTTTTGGTGGTAATGTTTGTGTGTTTCCCTTCTTTGGGGGTTTCTGGTGTGAGGTTATCTGTTGCCTGTGATTTTTTGGGTGCAGTTAGCTTCCTTGAGTTGGAGTTTTCCTTATAGTACTTTCTGTAAGGCTGGGTTTGTGAATAGGTATTGTTTAAATTTGGTTTTGTCAAGGAATATCTTGTTTTCTCCATCGATGGTGATTGAAAGCTTTGCTGGGTATAGTAACCTGGGCTTGCATCTGGGGTCTCTTATTGTCTGCAGAACATCTATCCAGGATCCTATGGCTTTTATGGTTTCAATTGACAAGTCAGGTGTAATTCTGAGTGCTCTGCCTTTATATATTACTTGGCCTTTTTTCTTAGCAGATCTTAATATTCTTTATTCTGTATGTTTAGTGTGTTGATTATTATGTGGTGATTTGATACAGTTTATTTGGTAAGCTCCTATCTTCATGTGCATATCTTTATTTAGGTTGGGAAAGTTTTCTTTTCTTTTCTTTTCTTTTTTTTTTTTTTGAAGTCCTTGGGCATTTAAATTGCTTTATTGCAAAGCTTTGGATTTCCAAAAGTAAAAATGGTTTGGAGCTACAAAGGTCTTAACAAAAGCCTGGAAGACACATTAAAATCAACTTTCGTTCTAAGACTCAGGACTCCTTTCAAATTTAGTCTGGCAAATGAGATGGGAAAGTGTGGAGGATTTTTGTTTATTTTTTCCCTTTCATCACAAGTCAAGCAGCTTCTTATTATATAACAGTCTTAGGATCAGTTGAGCACAACTTGGCAAGCTCCTCAGTTACTATTTGTGACTCACTTCCTCTCATAAAAAAAATAAAAATAAAATAAAATAAAAAAAAATTCACAAGAAAAACACCGAGAGGGAACATGGTTCTGTTAAGCCAATTCCCCAAGAGGAAGGGTGAGAGGGAAAGTTTTCTTTTAGGATTTTGTTGAATATATTTTCTGTGCCTTTGAATTGGAGTTCTTCTTTTATCCCTATTATTCTTAGGTTTGGTCTTGCCATGGTATCCCAGATTTCCTGGATGTTTTGGTTTAATAATTTGGTTCATTTATCATTTTCTTTGACTGATGAATCTATTTTTCTACAGTATCTTCAACATTTGACATTCTCTCTTTTATCTCTTGTATTCTGTTGGTTATGCTTGCATTGGTAGTTCCCATTCACTTACCCAGATTTTCCATTTCTAGAATTCCCTCACTTTGTGTTTTCTATATTGTCTCTATTTCGGTTTTCAAGTCTTAAACTGTTTGCATCACCTGTTTGATTGTATTTTCTTGGTTTTCTTGAGTTCCTTTAAGAGATTTATTGATATCTTCCAATTTTTTGTTTGTCTTTTCCTCCATTTCTTTAAGAGATTTTTTTATTTCCTCTTTAAGGGTCTCTATCATCTTCATGAAATTATATTTATGACCATTTTCTCCTTCTGGGTTAAGATGATCAGGTCTTCCTGTTGTATGACCACTGGGATCTGGGGTTACCATGTTGCTTTTGAGGTTGTAGAATGAATTTTTGAATTGGCATCTACCCATCTCTTCCTGCAATTGGTGATAGCAGTGTCTTTGCATCTTGATCCAATCCTTGCATCTGCTTTCTGTGTCTCAGGGAGCCACTGAGGTCTCTCTTGGCCCACTCTCTTGGTTCACTCTGTGCAGTTGCAACCTGTGCTTCAGAGTCCTCTGAGGTTGCAGGGGAAGGGTGGGTTTTGGGGCAGAGTGGGCCTTGTAGCTTGCAAGATCCTATTGATGAGGGGGTATTGGAGCAGTCTACCTGCAGGAAGCTTCCTGATGGCTGGCTAGTTGAAGCTGAGGTGGGTGGGGGAGGGGCCGGGGTTTTGCCCTGGTATCGAGGGCCTAAAGAGTGGAGTGCCAGCTGCAAATCATTTCTTTAAGGTTGTAGTTAAAAGAACAAAGCCAATAGCCGCCATGATCACAAAAATATGTGTACAAGTTAGCTCAGATAGTTCTTGCAGAATTCCATCCATAATAGAAACAAAAGGTTGTTAAAATCCTAGATGGTGATATTGTCTGCAATTATCTTGGGGTTGGTTTACTATTTTCAATCTTGATTGGCCAGCAGGTGTCTTAGTTGTGGCAGAAAGGCAGGTCCTAGATCAGTACCTGAATTGCCGGAGACTTAATTACTAACAAATTTAGTTAATTACTTATGAACAGCACATCCTCATACGGAGGTTTGAGTTGTGCAGACTATCCGGGAACCCAGAGCTTGCAGGCAGTCGTGAGTCACGAGGTTACTAACTGAAGCTCAGGCCAGGCATCTGCGGATCCAAACTGGGAACGCGAGCCTGTGTTTTAGGTGCAGAATTGGAGCCCCTGCTTTCGGAGTCCGAGCCTGGTCTGATCAGGGCAGGCCTGGCAGAAGCCAGAGAAGCCACGGAGGGGTTGTGGCAGAAAGCAGCAGGCAGCAATATCAGGCCAGACCAAACCACATGGGCGGGCCAGTGGGAAACTGCCAAATTGCCATGGTGCACAGGTAGAGCCAAACCTTGTGCAAGTGCCCAGAGGGGTAGCTCAGTTGCATGGGGTGGCAGAAGGCTGTGCGAGCCTGGGCGGGGCCTCGCAGTGGCGTGGATTCGGACCACATAGGCGCCAATTTGTTGGCGTACAAAAGAGTTCCACAATAACCCAGAATGGAGTATAACAAAGGTTTTTTATCTGGAGATAAACTCACAGAAAGAGTAGCAATCCACATTCCTCTGCAAGTCCTGGGGATTGGAACCGAATTGAGCAGCCCAGAGGCCCGCACACATTTTTCATTTGTATTTATAGTACATAAGACCATGCCCAAAGTGGGCCAGTATCTTAAAGGTTATTGGCTGAAGGAGTTCCCACAGCATAGCCCATGCTAGCCTTGAACTTGGAATTTTCCTGCCCGAGTCTTCCCCGTGCTGAGATCATGGATGTGAGCCACCACACCCAGGACTCTTTTCTCTATAAAGTACTCGTTCTCAGGTATCCTGCTGTAGCAGAAGAAACTAGACGAAGATTCCCGGTGAAGTTCACTGAAGACGCATTGATGTCACCTACGGCATCTTCTGGACACACACACTTCTCAGCTGCAGTGTAAAGCCCAGAGGGGTTCAGAAACCTGCCCAGCTCCCCAGAGCCTGGGCCTGCCTGAATGCTCTTGCCTTCGAGGGGTAGAACATACCTTCCTAGCGGAGTGGAGTTAGGAATAACATTCCTGGTGAAGGACACCACACCCTGGTGGGCAGCTTGAAGCCTCTCTCTGTCTGAGCAGCCAGACACTGGGGTCTCTGCAGATGTGGAATTTAGAGAAGTGGGCAGCCCTGGCAGAAGTGCCTTGTCTTGGGAGCTGGCTGTGGCTCTTTGGCTCTCCTGTGTTTTTTGGAGGTTAATTGATCCCTTCAGAAGAGTGAAGGTCTATTTTTCATTGACAGAGATACAGAACCTCCAGAAAACAAGGTATTCATTCCCTTTGAGTGCACACTGGTGCACACGTGCGTGCGTGTGTATGTGTGTGTATCCGCCCATTCACATGCATACATGGCACTAAATGACAACATTCTTTCTAAGGGAAGCAAAGTGGCCAGTTTGGCTCCTGTATTCTGGATAGGAATGTGAACTCCTGGGCGTCTGTGCCCTGAGGCACACATACCTGGTGGCTCTGAGAGAGGGGTTGCAACGCTTGGAGTTGGGGTCAGCTCAGAAGAGTGAACACACCCACAGGAGTGATTGTCCCACCTAAGGTGCCTTTGTCTGTCTCTCCACGGAGAGCCGATCCCTGGAAGACGCATCCGTGCTAGCCTGTACCTGAGGTTACTGTCTGTGGTGCTCTGCATTGATATGGTTTGTTGTGGTGCTGGGACGGAAGCCGGAGCCTTGCAGTAGAAAACAGACCAAGTTTATGACTAAGGAGTAGACTAAGAAAATTGAGACTCATATGCTGACACCTCTTCTTGTCTGAGTGATGCCTTAGTCTTCTGCTATTTTTGATTCTGGTTCAGGGCCTCGAGCATGCTGACTGCACACTCTAGCCCTGAGCAGCAGCCTCTGTTTTCTGTTCTTGCTGACTCTGAACTTCCCTCAGTTCAGTATGGCCACCTTGAGGGGAACTCATTTGCCATCCTTCTCTGGAAGTCCGGTGTCACACAGAATGGGTTCCTTGGCAGCTGAGTCGTATGTCTCTAAGTCCATGGGTACTTGTATGAGCACGGGTTTGATGTGGAGCCAGTTCCTTGACTTCCAAGGTAGCACATCCTAAGGCTGGGAAAGAGCCAGAGCACTCCTGCAGGACTTGGTTTTGGCCCTGCTTCCCCTATGGGGACCTCAGAAAATTTATGGGCTTCCCTCAGCCTCATTTTCCCCATCTGTAAAGGGACATCCTTACCTGTTCTCGGACATGGTGTGAGTATCAGAGAGTGCGTACGAGTAGTGTCTGGACAGAAATGCTGTAAGGAAGGGGCCGCTGATAATGTCTTGGATTCATTTTCTCTGATGTTTCAGGTAATAAATTTTTTCCTTAAATTCAACAAAAAGTTCACTTCTTTGTGCTAGTCTCTCTCTCTCTCTCTCTCTCTCTCTCTCTCTCTCTCTCTCCCTCTCCCTCTCTCTGTCTGTGTGTGTGTGTTATATGTGCATGTATGTGGACAGATGGGTAAGAAAGCACTATAAACCTGTGTGGACAGTCTGTCTCTTAGAATAGAAGTCACTTTCTTGTGCTGCAAAGTTGAAGACATTCTTGATGGGTAAGGCGGCGGCAAGGGAGACATCTCAGTCATCGGAGTACTTGCTGTGCAAAGGTGGGGATCTGTGTTTGAATTTGCCCTGCAGACTGCGTGTGTGTGTGTGTGTGTGTGTGTGTGTGTGTGTGTGTGCAGGGAGGGAGGAGAGAGAAAGCGAGGTCCAGAGATTGATGTTGAGGGTCTTCCTTAGTCACTTTCCACCTCATTTTTTAGGTAGTGTTTTCTTTTTTTTAATTTTTAAATTTTTTTCTGTTTTTGTTGTTTTTATTGAGCTATATATTTTTCTCTGCTCCTTCCTCCTCTTCTGCCCTCTCCCATGATCCCCATGCTCCCAATTTACTCAGGAGATCTTGTCTTTTTCTACTTCCCATGTAGATTAGATCCATGTATGTCTCTCTTAGGGTCTTCTTTGCTGTCTAGGTTCTCTGGGATTGTGAATTGTAGGCTAGTTTTCTTTGCTTTATGTCTAAAAACCACTTATGAGTGAATACATATGATATTTGTCTTTCTAGGTCTGGGTTACCTCAATCCACCATCTCATTTTTTTTTGTAAAGGTTTATTTTTATTTCATGTGTATGCCTTTGCTTGCATACCACATGCGTCTGATACCGTGGAGGCCAGAAGAGGGCGCTGGTCCTCCTGAAACTGGCCTTGCAGACAGTCATTAGCTACGTTGTGGCTTCTGGGAACTGAGCTGGGGCCTTTGCAAGGGCAGCAAATGCACTGGCCATCTCTCCAGCACCCACCCCTTAGTGTTTTGATAACAGGGTCTGTCCTGGAATTCACCGTTCAGCCAGACTGATTGACCACTGGGCTCCAAAGGTCTGCTTAGCCCCCACTGCTCAGTGTCAGGGTTATATACACACACACCAATTCGCTTGGCCTTTTCTATGGGTTCTGGGGATCGAACTTAGGTTCTCGAGCTTGCAGAGCCGTCCTCCTTCTGGATGTCTGGCCCTGTCAGGCCTAGTTTTAGTTTTGCATACAAAGCAAACAACAGTCCTTCATCACCCTGCTTCCCGCTTATCAGCATCGGCTCAGCCTCCTCCCCAGCACCACACTGTCAACCCCTGACATCGGCTTCCTGGCACAGCCTGCTTTTTTTAAGTTTGTGTTCAGAAGGGGAGTGAATATTCTGAACAGGAACAAAAAGCATCCATGGTCCTCAAGGGTCTTAATGGCAGAGCCCATTTCCATTGCTCTAGCTTCTCTATTGGCGTTTGATCAGTACTGCCTGAGCTATTGGCAAACGTACACGAATTACTAATGTGTGTGGGGTATGGTGGGCCTTCTCCATTCTGCCAGAGTGAGGGCTGGCTGCTGTGGCTTCTGGGAAATGGTCGCTGAGTATTTGGGAATATAGCCACCTGACTGTTAAATTCTCAGTGGTTCCACACTGGCTGTGGTCCGAGTACTTACACCGTGGGAACAAACAGCTGCACATCAGGACTGAGTTTACCAGTATCCCACCATCACTGCCACCCCACACCTATCCTCAGCAGCTTCCTTCTCAGCCTCTTCTAGGAGGCAGAATCTTGCTATGGAATCCAGGCCTTGAACTCTAATCCTCGGCTTCTATCCCCAGATTGCTGGAATTGCAGGTGGGAGCCACCACACTTAGAGTTAGTTCTGTTGTCTCAAGAGGAGAAGAAATTGCCAGCATGTGAGGAAGACACATTGTTCAGAAGGGAAACATTCATCTTTCAAAACGAAACAAAGCAAAGCTAAACTAAACAAAGCTTTTACCGGTCTTGGGATACTTTGTCTCCAAGGAGAGTGGAAAGTCACCCTGGTCAAAGCCAGGCCAACACAAAGGATCAGAACAGTTCCAGGCAGGCGCATAGTAGGGTTACAGACCCGTCAACCTGGAATTGCAGCTGAGAGGCTGAGGGGCTTTGTGAGTGTTACACTGTAGGCTTGCCTGTCACATGCTCACATCCATCTGAAACAGAGGCAGGGCTGTGAGGCTGGGCTCTTCACTCAGGCTTGGCCCTTCTGGAGAAGAACTTGCCATCTGGGTTGATGAAATACCTTCATCTCACGGCCTGGCTGACTTCCTAACAGGCTTTAGTTCGCCAACCCCAAGATTAGATGCAGTGTTTCTCAAGGAGTAATTCATTTTTGGAGTGCTCCTCGGGTTCTGAAATTCCAGCATGCCAACGCTAAATGATTCCTTGAGGGAGAACAATTCTCCCTTCAGACGCTCCAAGGCTAACGGGGCTGAGATTGACAGATAGGCAAAACATCGAAAAACTTGGCTTTTCTCTTTTCAAAATATATTTAACTTCAGCAAGCTGTAAGCCAAGCCCCTTGCAGATGGCAGACAACTTAATTGCTGTGGTCAACTTGTCTGACGTTTCTTGGACGGTGTAGGGTGCTGTAGTAACCCATAGAAAACAGATCTCAGCCCACACAAAGACAGCGCAAGCTTTAGTATCTCTGCTTGGCTGTGTTCAAGGGCGCACCATCCCCCTTTGCCAGCCAAGCTCTGGTGCAGCTCGCAAACACAGCCTGTATGGCTTGGATAGAAGATTCAAGAGAGGCCCAGGACAAACTGAGTCAGCATTGTTGTTTCTTCGTGGGAGCTTTGAGAAGGTGGTGACCTCAGTTGGCTGCGTGTCAGTGTGATCTGTTTTCCGCAGCTCTCCTGGGTTCCGAGCCTCCGGCGTCACTTACACATCTTGTCCTCAGGGTGGCGCTGGTTGCGCGTTGCTATGCCGGTTACCTTTCTTGGCTGGCTTCTAGCTGGGAGGCGGGATGCGTTCTGGGCTCTTTGTAGCGTGTACTGTGAAGGATATTTTTCTGAGTCAGTAATTTCTGATTCCACATAGAAGGTATAATTTGGGGGGGTGTGAGAGAAACGTTCTTTCTGAATGCAGTGAGTCACTGAGCTCATGGCCACCTTCCCGGCAGAGTTAAAAATAAACCTCCAGAGCGTATCCATGTTTACTTCAACGATCTCTGTTTATAGTAAACACTCCGAGAACAGGCAGCAACCAGCGGCCCATGCTTGTGTGTTCTCCCTCCCCGCCCCTGCCCCTCTCTGTATATGTGCACATGTGTGTTCGGGTGAACACTCAGAGGCCGGAACTCTTCAGGTGTTTCCTCCGTCGCGTTCCATTTTACTGTTCGAGAGAGGGTCTCTTATTGAACCTGGATGGTTTTTTTTTTTTTTCTAGCCTGACCAGCCACTGTGCTCCAGAGAGCTGCCTGTCCCGGGCCCCCACCCCCTGCCTCCGTGCTGGGGCCACAGGCACACTTCGCTATGGCTGGCTCTCACATGGGTGCCAGAGGTATGAACCCAAGCAAGTAATTAATTTACCCACGAGATCCTCTCCTTGCCTTCTCTGGCGTGTCCTTGAAATGGGTCTCTGCTGGGTAACTGCTGGTCCAGGGGACACTCGGTCCCAGTTTGGAAAGAAGTCTCTCCCGTGGAACATATGGCAGTTGCTGGGGAGCCTGGAGGGCACACAGCCCGGGGCCACTTACTCAGAAGTAGCACCTCTGAGGCCTGGGTGTCCTCATTGTAGGCATGTGTCCAGTGATGCCCACTGGTGTTGCCTGGTGGACAATGCAGTGTGGAATCTTGGTGCTAAAACTTGTGCCATCAAAGGCAGCAGGATGCTCAGCTTGGCGGTGTATTAGCTGTGTGACCTGACCCTCATAAAGCCTTACTTTATAAATTATAAATGAGATAAGGACGCGTGGACTGGGGACCGGGAAGATGGCTCAGTTGGTAAAGGACTTGCCACAGAAGGGTGAGCACAGGACTTCAGATCCCCAGAATCCACCAGAACTCTTGCTGGTGAGATGGGAAGAGGAGACAGAAGCCCCAGAAGCAGGAAGCTCAGAGGCAGTTAGCCTGGCGTATACAGTGGTAAACAATAGACCTGTCTCCAACAAGGTGGAAGAGAAGGACCAACAGCCCCTGAGGTTGTTCCCTGGCCTTCACACACGTGCTGTGGCAATGCCTGCTCACACCCCCTCCAACACACACACACAAATTGCACACACATCACAACACACTCACACTACTCAGGAACGCGAAGAGAATAAGACTGGGATGACTTGATGAAGACCCAGGCCTCTTATCAGATACAGCAGTTGCCTCTTTAAGAGGAGTCAGGATCTGGACCCACACAGGGGACAGCCGCATGAGATCAACTGGAGAAGGTGACCATTGACAAACCTGGGGAGGCTTTACCAGAGACCAGCTCAGGGAAGGCAGAGATGAGGGGCCCAGCAGCAAGCAGGAAGTTTCTCTCTGAGCAGGTAAGAGTTCATGTTCACCAGGATGTCTGGGACTGTAAGCCATGAGCAAGCCCAATCAAAGAGGTGGAAATAGCAAGGCAGCCAGACTACTATACTCAGCAAAACTTTCAATCACCATAGAAGAAAAAAACAATATATTCCATGACAAAACCAGATTTAACCAATACCTAGCCACAAACCCACCCCTACACAAAATTCTAGAAGGAAAACCCAAAGAAGGGCTACAGCCACAAAAACACAGACAAATGATGGTCTCGTAGCAGCAAATTCCAAAGAAGGGAAAAACACACAAATTAACATCACCAACAATGAAAACTAAATTAACAGGAGACAGCAATCACTGGTCATTAATATCCCTTAATGTAAATGGACTTAACTCACCTATAAAAAGACACAGGTTAACAGATTGGATACGAAAAGAGAACCCATCCTTCTGCTGCATACAAGAAACACACCTCAACTTCAATGACAGATATCACCTCAGAGTAAAGGGTTGGGGAAAAAATTTTCAATCAAATGGACCTAAGAAACAAGCTGGTGTAGCTATCCTAATATCCAACAAAATAGACTTCAAGCTAAAATCAGTCAAAAGAGACAAAGAAGGACATTTCATATTAGTCACAGGAAAAATCCATCAAGAGGAAATTTAAATACTGAACATCTAGACCCCAAATACAAGGTTACCCTCATATGTAAAAGAAACATTTCTAAAGCTTAAATCATACATTAAACCCCACACACTAATAATGGGAGACTTCAACACTCCCCTCTCACCACTGGACAGGTCAGTCAGACAAGTGAACAGAAAAATGAAAGAACTAACAGAAGTTGTGACTCAAATGGACTTAACAGACATCTATAGAATATTCCATCAAACAGAAAAGAATATACCTTCTTCTCAGCACCTCATGGAACTTTCTCAAAAATTACCCCATACTCGGTAACAAAACAAACCTCAACAGATACAAAAAATTTGGAATAACCCCATGCATCTTATCGGATCATCATGGCTTAAAACTATAATTCAATAGCAACACAATTCCAGAAAGCCCACAAACACATGGAAATTAAACGATGCTCACCTGAATCATCAATGGGTCAAGGAAGAAATAAAGGGAGAAATTAAAGACTTCCTAAAATTCAATGAAAATGACCTCCCAACATGCTCAAATTTATGAGACACAAAGAAAGCAGTGTTAAGAGGAAAGTTCATAGCACTAAATGCCTACATAAAGAACCTGGGAAAATCCCACACTAGTGAATTAACAGAACATTTGAAAACTTTAGAACAAAAAGAAGCAACCTCACCTAAGAGAACTAGATGGCAGGAAATAAATTGAGAGCTGAAATCAACAAAATAGAAACAAAGAAAACAATACAAAGAATCAATGAGACAAAGAGTTGGTTCTTCTAGAAAAATCAACAAAATGGACAAACCTTTATCCAAACTAACCAAAAGGCAAAGAGAGATTAATTATCCAAATTAACAAAATCAGAAATGAAAAGGGGAACATAACAGACGTGGAGGAAATACAGAGAAATGATCAGATCATATTTTGAAAACCTGTACTCCACAAAATTGGAAAGCTTAAAGGAAATGGACAACTTTCTGGATAAATATCACTTACCAAAATTAGATCAAGACCAGATAAGCAATTAAACAGACCTATAAGTACTAAAGAAATAGAAACAGTCATCAAAAGTCTCCCAACCGAAAAAAGACCAGGACCAGATGGTTTCAGCTCAGAATTCTACAAGTTTTTCAAAGAATAACTAATACCAATACTCCTTAAATTATTTCACACAATAGACACAGAGGGAACACTGCCAAACTCTTTTTATGGGCCTACAATTACCTTGATACCCAAACCACATAAAGACATTACTAAGAAACAGAATTACAGACCAATCTCACTCATGAACATTGATGCAAAAATACTAAATAAAATACTGGCAAATTGAATCCAAGAACACATCAGAACCATCATCCACCATGATCAAGTCAGCTTCACCCCACCGATGCAGGAATGGTTCAACATACGAAAACGGGTCAACGTAATCCACCATATAGACAAACTGAAAATTAAAAACCACATGATCATCTCATCAGATGCCAAAAAAACATTCAATAAAATACAAGATCCCTTCATGGTAAAAGTCTTGGAGACAGCAGGGATACAAGGAACATAATAAAGGCAATATATAGCAAGCCAGCAGCCAACATCAAACTAAATGGAGAGAAACTCACAGCAATCCCACTGATCAGGAACAAGACAAGGTTGTCCATTATCTCCATATCTATTCAGTACAGTTCTATTTTTTCTTTTCTTTTTTTTTTTTTGTAGCTTTGGAGCTTGTCCTGGACCTAGCTCTTTTAGACCAGGCTGGCCTCGAACTCACAGAGATCCAACAGAAGAAGAAGAAGAAGAAGAAGAAGAAGAAGAAGAAGAAGAAGAAGAAGAAGAAGAAGAAGAAGAAGAAGAAGAAGAAGAAGAAGAAGAGAAGACCATGTGATTATTTCCTGGGGGGGGGCAGTTTAAATAGCCTGTGGGAGTGGTCTTGACCTTTCCTGGGGAGGGGTCAAAATTTGGCGGGCTCTGGGGAGGGGCTGGGGTTACAATGGGCACACGGGCACCGGGCACAGGGGCTGACAGAGGGCAGAAGAGGGGAGATCTCTGGAGCTGGAGTTACAGATACTTGTGAGCCTCCCGATAATGGCATTAGGGGCTGAACTCTGGCCCTCTGTAGGAGCAGCGAGTTCTCATAACTACCGAGTCATCTCTTTAGCCTCTGAATATTTATTTATTTATTGTGCGTGTGGTGTGTGATATGTGTGTGTATGGTGTGTATATGGTGTGTGTGTGACATGTGAATGTGTGTGTGGTGTGTGTGTGATGTGTATGTGTGTGGTGTGTGTATGTGTGTGTGCTGTATCTGTGTGATAAGTTCACACATGTGAAGGTCAGAGGAAGGCAGCCAATGTCCTGCGTTTTTATCTTATTTCCTTGAGACAGGTTCTGTCACTGAGCCTGGAGCCAGCCAGCAGCCCCAGCGGCCATCTGTCTTTGACTCCCACCAATTCTGGGGTTACAGGCACACTCAGCCTTTTTAAAAATGTGGCGCTGGGGGTTTGAACTTGGTTCCTCACACTTGTGCAGCAAGCGGCTTTACCCATCATTGCCACTCAGTTTGAATAATCTGGTGTACGAGACAACGCAGTGTGGGGTGGGGAGAAAGAGACAGAGGTTCACAGAGTGGCATTGAGAGGTAAAAGAAAATTATTGATCGGAAACATAAATGGTAGATTTTAAATAACTATGCTTAACAGGGTCAATAAAAACCTTTGGATTTTGGCAGAGTACCAGAAACTATAAAAGAGAATGAAGAAATTTTTAGAAATTGAAATCCAGAATTAGATTAAGACTCCAAGGTGTCATACAGGTGAGGTACAGCTAAACTGAGTCAACTTGGGACAAGAAAAACCTCAATGAGACCACAGAGCGGAAGAGTATGGGAGACAACCAGAGGGTCCCCCAAGCTCACATCCCTGGAGTTTCTGTGTCAGCCTTCTTGAGCATCGTGAATTTGTTCCCAAGACGGGTTTGTGGTTCCCTCTTTCTAGGCAGCTCTTCCTAGACATCCCGGTCTCTTGGGCATCCTCCCCTGGGCTCTGCCCTTGGTTCTGTCTCCCCTCATGATGTGATATCCATGTGTATTTGAATATTGCTTGGTCTCTGTTACTGCAACCTGGAACCACGGAGGGCAGGGCTTTTATCTTGGCCACTCCTGTGTGCAGAATGTGGACCACAGCGTGAGGTGATGCTCGCCTGTGTTGTAAAGGTGGTGATGGGAGAGGAGGCACCTAAGGCAGACCCAGCTAGGCCAGCGTGATGGAGTCGTACCCTCTAGGAGACGCGGGGGGGGGGGGGACCTCACTCTGCAGGTTGCATTATGGGGTGGGGTCGGTGACCTCTCCAGCATGGGTAAGGCCCAGGTCACCACAATCCTGCTTTCCAGGCAAGCAGAGGGCCTTTGGAAGCAGAAGCGTGTCTGCTGAGAATTATTATGAGAGCCTCAGGGAAGGCCAGGTTCTTGTCAGAGTGACAGGGTGGGGTCTGGATAGGATCACCTGTTTTGTGAATTTTGAGTCTAATTTAGGAAACTTTACTAACAGCCAATTAATATACTTAAAAGACTTGGCCACTGCAACAGAGACCCTTTTCCCTAGGACCACTAAAATGACGTTTAAAAGAGGTTAAAAACCTTGAAGGTCATTTTACCGACTGAACAGCTAAAAGGTGAAGTCATCCGTTACTATGGCAACAGTCTTTTGGGAAAAGCCGTAAAAATGCCAACAGGAGGTAAATATGCTTATAAAGTGTCCACCCAGACCCCAGCGAGAGACTCCTTCTCCTGCGGCTGTTGTCTCGGCTCCAGGGGTGATTCTGAGGTAAGTGGCTCCAAGTGTTTGTTGGTGTTAGTCCGTGAGCGCTGAGATTCTGGCACTCGGGGTTCACAGCCCTAACCCTACCCTAACCTCGAGTCTCATTTGTGAGGTGTGGGCTTCCTAAAGACATCAAGAGGAGGCCAGGGGCTGAGGCCACACTTCCTCCTGGGATGACTTCTGACCCTGCCCTTGCGGGGCGAGCAATGCACAGCGCTCCCCTCTGGAGGGAGTTGGGATTGCTGGCGTGCAGGACCCAGCAAGGAGTGACTTCTGTTTTCCCTGGAGACCCAGCCCATCTGGAACCAAGTGTGGTGCTGGTCTCTAACTGGGGACCAGGGACTCCACTGTTTATAATAAACATTTGAAGAGGTAGAAATAGTAATATCCAGATAGAATGGTGATATGAGAGTCCCCTCTGCATGCTATGAATATGCTTTGTTACCATTGGTTAATAAAGAAGCTACTTTTGACCCGTGGCTTAACAGAATATAGCCAGGCTGAAAAGATATATAGGGAGAACAGGCAGAGTCAAGGGAGATGTCATGTAGCCACTGAAGGAGACAGACACCAAGAACTTTACTGGTTTGGGGTCCTTATTGCAGTCCGTCTCTAGGGCAGGACTATCTGGCTGATGAAAAGAAGTCTGGGTGGATACTGGAAGTTTCCTCCTGGGCTCCTGTGGGGAAGAAGCAGGCTGCTTTGGTTATGCTTTGACTATTTTTCCCTTTCTTCCCTTTTCATGTGTGTGCATGTGGTGTGCATGGCTGTCTATGCATGTCCGCACGTGTGTGTATGTGTGTGTGTGTGTGTGTGTGTGTGTGTGTGTGCAGTGCACATGGAAGCGTGAGGTTCATGGCAGGGGTCCTTCTCCATTGCTCTCCACATTATTCACGGGGGCAGGGTCTGTCAACGGAGCCCAGAACTCAATGATAAAGCTCTTCTCCATAGCCATCTTGCTTCAGGGTCCCCATCTTCGCCTTGGGAGGCTGGATTAAGGAAGGCTGCACACCCACTGTGATGGCTCTTCCTGGTTGTCAACTTGACTGCATCTGGGATTAAGTAAAAAACCAAACACCTGGGCACACCTGTGAGGGATTTTTCTTAATTAAGTAATTTAAAGTGAGAAGATCCGCCTTGAATCTGGCTGCACCTTCTGCTGGCAGCCTGTATAAAGACATGGAGGGAGGAGGCTTGTTCTCTGCTTGCTCTCACTCTGACTGGCAAGCCCATTCCTTCCCTGGCATTAGAGCTTACGTCGTCAGGATTTGGGTGTGCCCTGAAGACCAGCTGAGACGTCCAGCCTAGCGGCCTGAATGGCTGCTGGAGTCCATCAGCTCTGTTCCTCTAGAGAACCCCGATGGCTCTTCCCACTCACATTTCTCTTGGTTCTCATTTGAACTCGGTCCTCATATCTGCAAGGGTGAGCCCTTCAACCACTGCACCATGGCCCCATCCGCTGATTTTTTTCCTTTTTTTTTTTTTTTTGAGGGGACAAGGTTTCTCTGTCTAGTGGTCCTAGAGCATACTTTGTACCGGGCTGGCCTCAGATGATGTGGGATGTCCTTCTATATATGTATTGCTTTTATTGGCTAATGAATAAAGCTGCTTTGGCCTACAGCAGGGCAGAATATAGCCAGACTGGAAGATATATANTATATATATGAGTAGGTGGAGTCAGAGAGACACCATGTAGCTACCTAAGGAGATAGATGCCCCAGAACCTTACCGGTAGGCCACAGCTTTGTGCTGTGCTGATACACTGATGAATAGAAATGGGTTAATTTAAGACATAAGAGTCAGTTAATAAGAAACCTGAGCTAATTGGACAACAGTGTTGGAATTAACATAGTTTCTGTGCTATTACTCTGGTCTGAATGGCCAGGAACGAGCAGCCTCTACCTACACTCAAACTCACAGAGATCCGCCTGCCATTCCTCCCGAGTGTTGGAATTAAAGGCGTGCACCACCACAGCCTGGCTCATCCCCTGATTTTTAAATTACACTATCATTACTGAATGTTTCATGCAGGACATGTGCGGAGTTGTGTGTGCTGTGGCTCATGTGTGGAGGGCAGAGGGTCTTCTGTGGAGTCTGCTCTCTCTTTCCACCTACGTGTGGGTTTCAGGTATCAAATCCAACTTCTCCAGCTTGTGCAGGATAGGTCATCTGAGGGTAAAAATTTCATTCTCTCTCTCTCTCTCTGACTTTGGAGTTGGACAATGGATATCCTTCTCTAAATCCAAGCATATTAAAAGAAAAATTCAGAGTTTCTGTCTCATGTCAGGAACAATCTGGTAGGAACAGAAAGAAGAAAGATTTTTTTTTAAGGAAAAATTTTACTTTCCTTAATACCTATTTTGTCTATATAGTATCTTTCATTGAATATATGTCTATATGAATAATGTTTAAGTTTTCCACTATGAACAATGAACTTTCTTGCAGTAATCTTTGAAGCTTCTAGGAAGAAGATGGGGCCCCACAACAACAACTCCACATGGTTGATATGACGTCATGATGCTGATAGCCCTACTATAAGACCTGTTTGGGGTTCCAGCTGCTCAAGATGGTTCCAACTTGGTTAGCTGAAATAGTGCACCTTCTTACAATGTTCTGGCCAGAACTCCAAATAGGAGCCTCAGAAAAACCCTGTCAGAGACTATTTGCAATTATACCGGACAGTAATCTTGAAACTCAACCATCATTTTTATGTTTACTGGATCCCATAGAAAGAACACTGCCCACCCCCATGACAGTTGGAAGTAATTCTAGAAAATGACATCTGCTCTCCCAACAAAGTTTATCCTCAGGGTTAAGGACATCATTTAGGGGTTGACTATAACTGGTATAGGGTTGGGGTGGAAATTATGTAGGCTCAGAGATCTCTTTGAAAAAAAAGGGGAGTGGGGCTGGAGAGATGGCTCAGAGGTTAAGAGCACTGCCTGCCCTTCCAAAGGTCTTGAGTTCAATTCCCAGCAACCACATGGTGGCTCACAACCATCTGTAATGGGATATGGTGCCCTCTTCTGGCCTGCAGTCATACACACAGATAGAATATTGTATACATAATAAATAAATAAATATTTAAAAAAAAGAAAAAAAGGGGGGAGTAAATTGAATCAGATAATAGGTAGATTAGTGTTAGCTTACTCACACTAATAATAATAATAATAATATTGAGTAATAGAGTGAATACTTGTGAGCTATCATTAATGGACAATTTACATTGGTATAAATTCTTGTATATTGATACAAATTCAAATTATATTTGTCAAAATGAATATGCTCCTATTTCTGTTTACAATATTTATATACCTATTCAAAGTTATTTTGTCAGATTGTGTGCATGCATGTTTCTACCTCTGTTTAAGACATTTTGTATATTGATACAATTTTAGAATATATTTATCATATTGCACTATACATTTCTACCTCTGACCACAATACTTGTACATTTTTACATTTTGAGGTCATTGTCCTCATTTGCTGCACAGTTGTTTAAAGATTGTTTAATATTCTGATATGAAGTCTTAGTCTTTAAGTTATACAGGTATTAAGAATTATAGGTCAATAGTCATTCACGTTTGTCATACTTAGACTAATCAGGTTCTTTAGATACATAGAGATTGTATTCCACATAGATAGGTAATTTTCAACCACTCCAAAGAACTGCAGAATATGGCATTTTAGTAATTTAGGATTATGTTGACATGAGACACGATTGCTCCTGGCAGCACCGATCTATTCCTGAGAGAACGCTGAGCACCGAAGACACTCCACTTGGAGTTTGGTTTCTTCTTAGCCATGCCTCGACCACTGACAAAACACACCTACTGCCTCTGAAAATGGTCTGTCAGTTGTTACTCTGTTCTTAGCCAAAGATGGTTGCTCCAACGTTGCAAATGAGACTCTTGGTGGTTGCCCAGGTAGCCAGCTGTCTCTGTCATCTTACTGTGCATTTTGGAAGTTGCTTGATTGTACTTCCTGCCTACTCAAGTAATATTATCTCCCTTCTTAGGTGTTCGATGGAGTTCGAGATTAGATAGTTGTATTTACCTTCCTCTTATGATTTAGCCAAGCCATTTCTAATACAAGACTTAGACTCCTTTGGATAGAATGATTATTGAAACATTTAGCTATAATTCTAATTTTTATACTTGATATCTGTTCTTACTGTATATTGTTTTGTATTGGGTTTGTAATTCTCTTATTTAAACAAAAGGGGGAGATGATGGGGAATCTCCATCAGCCAATGGCCTTTGAGAGGTTGAGGCATGGCTTTGGGGTACCAAATGGCTGTGGTCCCGCCCACTTGTCCCTCTCTACCCGTGCTCTACACCTTAATGTTGAGCCCATGTTCCTGTTCCGTGAGTTTTCCCTTTTAATAAAGAAAAACCTTAGAATACTGTATTTGGAGTTATCTTGTGAGTATTTGACTCACATTCCCCCCATTCAACGCATTCAGCATCAACATGGTACAGCTGGAAAAAAATATAGAAAACAAAACAAACAGAACCCGGTGATGAGCTGTGATTTCCTAAAATGTTTGCCGACACAGCCTGTGGAGCAATGAAGCCACTCCTTGGTCGTCACTTTTTATCCGCTCACACTCAAGCTGACGCACTTCTAACACCAGGAAAAGGGGAACGCGGCCTTCTTGGTATCCCCAAAGAAGAACCAAAACAAACAGCCAAACAATTCCATTCAAGAAAAAAGCAGACACAACAGAGGGAAATAGAGTGTGTGCCGTTTTCTGAATGAGAACAGGATGCGGCAGGGACTTGAGGCTTTTAATAGACTCAGTAAAGAACTGGGGAGCCACCCTGGGCTCCACCTCGTTGCGGGTCTATCGGAGTTTAGCTTCTTCCCTGGCTCATGTTTGGGCACAGAAGCGGGCTGTCTTTGCAAAACACACTGTTCGCCGGGCGGTGGTAGTGCACGCCTTTAATCCCAGCACTTGGGAGGCAGAGGCAGGCGGATCTCTGTGAGTTCGAGGCCAGCCTGGTCTACAAGGGCTAGTTCCAAGACAGGAACCAAAAGCTACGGAGAAACCCTGTCTCGAAAAAAAAAAAACAAAAACAAAACCCCCACACTGTTCACTTGAGCCACGGTCCAGTCACCATCATTGGTTTCGCCTTCCAGTGCCCCAGCATTAGATTGAACTTTAGTTGCCATGACGATAGCACCGAGAGGTGTGGCCTTTAGGGAATGGTTCTGTTGGGAGGATCCACTTTCACAACGTGTCCCAGGTGGGTGGTATGTGGGTTATTTCAATTGTGGGCAGTCAGAACCGTATTGGGATCCCTTGACTCACACCCTTCGCTCTCCTGCAAAGTGATCTGAACGAGACACCGCCCCCTACAGGCTGATTGTCTGAGCACTCGGTCCCCTGTTGGAGGCAGCTGCTCCAAGGAACAGCTACACCCCCCCCCCCCCCCCCCCCCCCCCCCCCCCCCCCCCGCAATGCTTTTCCAGGCGGAATGCCTACATTCTGCAGTGGGCAGGGTCAGGGACTCAGTCAGCTTGCTACCTGGGGTTGAGGGAAGCAAAGCTGTAGACCTTGTTTGCTGGTTTTGGTCAAAGGCCACCCTTCAAACACAGTTCTTTTGCTGGGGCTGAACTTTTTATGCTTGGCTTCTAATTTGCATTTTCCAGGGATTTGCATTTTCATAGGGTTATGTTCAGTGAGGGGGTTAAATCGTGTTTATTAGAATCTGTTAATTGTGTATAATTAGGGGTTTCAGTGTACCATGTGTATACACGTATATAGTCTGCTTATGTTCACCCCCACCACCTTGTTTCTTCCCCATGCTCTCTTCTTCCCTCCCTGGTCCTCTTCTGCTTTCATGTCTTTTTCTTGTTTGTTTTGGTGACCCAGCGAGTTCATCAGGGTGCCTACAGGAGCCCAGACAAGGGCTCATTTGTGGGAGCATGAGCGCTTTATCGGCGGCTACGCTACTGAAGACAATTTCTCCCTTCAGTGATGGGATTTTTTTTTTCTAATTTTACTTAAAGACAGCAACTTTGTTCTAAAATGACTCATATTTTCTCAGTGTTGAAAATACGGGTTAAAGTAGAAACATCAACAAGGCTCCCTGAGTCAATTGCACTGCTGAGGGTTTGGGGTAGGAACTTCCCATCTGCAGAGGGAACTTGTGTACACTGCCTTGTTTCCATTTGTAAGGAACATTTCTCATTTTCATTTTTCTACCCTGTTATTAGTTCAGTACGATCTGCTTTTTTCATTATAATGAAACTGCAATGGCTATGATGTTGACCTCCCAGATGTGACCCAGGCCAGAGCAGTTAGCCCTGGTGTGCAGCTCGGAAGCAAAGCCGAGTGGAGACTTTCCGAGCCCGGGTTTTTCTCTGGGAAATGCAGACTTGACAGGTTTTACTTTTGGGCTGTTCTGCACGGAAAATCAAATTAGCTACTTTTGGTGAAAATGCTAAAATCTCTGATTCCTAACAAAATGTGTGGAGTGCTGGCAGTAAAGAGAGTCAAATTCAGTTCCATTAGCAATTAACTGTGCCAGCTCCTCCTTCTTATGGTGTTGGGTATGAACCCAGAGTCTCCCACAGAAAATGCTTGGCCACTGAGCCTCTCTCTCCCTCTCTCCCTCTCCCTCCCCTCTCATATATGCACATAGAAAGGTTTATTTATTCATTGTGTATGAATGTTTTGTTTGAATGCATGTCTGTGTGCCATGTAAGTACCTGGTGACCACGGAGATCAGAAAGGTCTAACAGAGCCTCTGAAACAAGACTTACAGACACTTGTGGGCTACCAGATGGGTTCT
The DNA here is from genome assembly GCF_014885135.2 of Alexandromys fortis. Taxonomy (NCBI): domain Eukaryota; kingdom Metazoa; phylum Chordata; class Mammalia; order Rodentia; family Cricetidae; genus Alexandromys; species Alexandromys fortis. The sequence continues at coordinate 2,248,361 of NW_026068012.1, read as the reverse complement.
GGGAATTGAACCTGGGTCCTCTGTAAGAGCAACCAATGCTCTTAACTGCTGAGCCATCTCTCCAGCTGTGATGGTTTGAAGGGTTCCCACAGATTCATGTGTTTGAATGTTTGGCCCATAAGGAATGTTACTATTAGGAGGTGTGGTCTTTTTGGAGCAGGTGTGGCCTTGTTGGAGGAAGTGTGTCACTATGGGGGTGGGCTTTGAGGTCTCCTATGCTTAAGCTATGCCCAGTTTGGGATACACAGTCACTTTTGCTGCCTGTGGACCAAGACTCTAGTTCCTTCTCCAGTACCATGTCTGTCTGCATGCTGCCATGGTGATAATGAACCAAACCTTTAACGTTGTAAACCAGCCCCAATTAAGTGTTTTACATAATAAAAGTTGCCATGGTCATGGTGTCGGAACTAAGACACCCAGCTACTATCCCTTATTTATGTGTGTGTATGCACATGCATGTGTGCTGTGTATGTGTACACGTTTCTTTGTGTGCACATGTGTATATGAGGCCAGCGGTCAACATCAGGTATCTTTCTTCAATCAACCTCTCATTTTATCTTAACTCCAAACAGCTTCACTTTATGAGGTGCCAGGTTTAAGATGACCGTGTATGAATTTCAGGGACCATTCAGCCTATGCCATTTTATACAGCGTCAGATTCAGAGTTGATAATTGTGTCTGTTGACTGAACACCTTCTCTTGAGACAAGCAGTGTTTAAAAGAATACAGTTTCCGTGTAATTATTTCGGGGCATAAGCTAGCCATGCATGCGGAGCTGGGTGGGAACGCAGCCCACTGCTGCTTCTAATACTACATCTAAGCACCATTCGACTGAGAATAAACCAAGGCATTCCCAGGTAACCAGAGGAGACAATCACCCCTTCACTCAACATGCTGAGCCCCATCAGACTATAGAAGGCCTGGGACCTAGCAGCCCACCCTGGCCACTCCACGTGAGCCCAGCCAAGCGCTATTTTCCAGTCTCTCAGACTCTGCTCACACTCCTGCCTGCACATCAGAAGCACATGAGGGTCTCTTAAAAAATATTCCCGGGCAGAGTGCACTGCTTAGACCACTACGTCAGAGTCTGAAGGGCCCAGACTAGAATTTTATGAGTTAGATCCTGGAGCACAGCCAGGTTGCTCATTGCAGAGGTACGCTGAGGTCTAGAATCTTCTCTGCTCCAGGCACCCTGCCTTCCAGATGTACCTCATCTCGGCTCCGTGGACCTAGAATTTTGGGGATCTCCGTAGTCACTGAAGTGTAGCTTTCTTCAGGCTTACCTCCCAAAGTACCAGGAACTAGGGGGTGCAGAGCCCATGGATGGGTTCAAGGGCAGCGTGGAAGGATTCAGCTCTTGCAGCCCTGCGCTGCCACGTTCTGCACCAGCATCATCTGGTTCAATACCCCTTCCACTTCTCTGCTGCATCTCTCCTTCCTGTCTCTCTCATCAAGACGTTGGGCTTAGAGTCCAGCTCCATGGGAATGACAGCTAGTGTTCCTAATCTTAAACTTTGGTCCAAACAAAGTCATATTCTGGGGTCCAGGGCAGATACATTTTGGGCAAGAGACACTATTTAACTTATTCTGCTCAGAAAAGGCCTTTAAAACTGCACACAGATGAGAATCCTTGGAGTCCAGGTTCTGGTGTGGTGAGCTTACAGTTTTTGGTGGTTCTAATGGTGGCCTGCCGTGATACCAGAGCTCAGTTCCATCAGAGGGAGGAGTCCATGGTCATGTCCAGCTTTCTGTTCTGGTCTGGTCCTACGGGACGTGGTGGGCTGTGTATCTTTTTCAGTAAATAAAACCTGTTTTGGCTTGGCAGCGCTCCGGCCTCAGTGCTGGTGTGTTATTTCTGGCTTCTCCACACCTGGACAACGGTGAGCTCCACAGGCCATGCTTGTCACCCCTCAGTAACCTGAGTCTCCGGGGTTCACAGGTCTGGAACAAAAGTCTTCAGTCCTTGGGGGTGGTGAAGTTGTTTCTCCTGAGAAGTTTGAAGCCAGTTTTGTGAGGTTAGCTGGCTGGGATTCCAGTGGAGGGCTGTTGATCCACAAAGGGCTCATTCAGCCATCCCCCTTAGTCTTAATGAATTGCAGACTGTAGATGGCAGGGCCCTGGGGCCAGAGACCACCTCTCTGGTTTCCATTCTGCTGCAGGCTGGACCCCTTGCCGTGGTTCCCTTGGCAGAGACTCCCAGTATCAGATCCACCTTTGTGATCCTGGCTTAGGTTTCTTTGCTGTTGAACTGAATTAGAAAAAACACGAGCTTCAGGTAGATGTCCCCTTGGAACTGAGTTCCTAAGGCCACACTTTGGGCTTTGGTTTGCTTTTGGGGCAAAGGGGTAGAAGGAGACCTTTCTGAAGTCCTATACAGGGCTAGCAATTCATCTCTCTCTCTCTCTCTCTCTCTCTCTCTCTCTCTCTCTCTCTCTCTCTCTCGGCTTTTTTTTTTTTTTTTGAGACAGAGTTTCTCCATGTAGCTTTGGAGCCTGTCCTGTGTAGCCCAGGCTGGCCTTTAACTCACAGAGATCCACCTACCTCTGCTTCCCTGGGATTAAAGGTATGCACCACCACTGCCTGACAGCAATTCAATTCTTTGTGTTTTTGGAAAGATATTAAAGTAACCCTCTCATTTCTCCCGTTTAAACCTTTTTTAAAAATAGCCAGGAGTGATGGCGCACACCTTTAAGGTAGTGCAGTGTTGGGAGGCAGAGGCAGGCAGATCTCTGAGTTTGATACCAGCCTGGTCTACAGAGTGAGTTCCACCATAGTCACAGCTACACAGAGAAACCCTGCCTCAAAAAAAAAAAATCAAACAAAACTAAATAAACAGACAAACGAACAAACAAAAGCAACCCCCTTTCTTTGAGACAGGTATGCTATGTAGCCCAGGTTGACTTCAACTTCCTTAGTTTGCTGCCTCTGCCTCCCAGGGCACAGGTCACAGACAAGAGTCTCCTTTCTCTATTCCCCTCTCATTGCTTTCTTCTCCAGAACTGCTTTTTGAGAGCTCCCTCTGGTCACAACCCAAACTCTCTCTTCTTCCCCCTTTGACTCTTCAGCCCTCAGGCAGCGTCCTCCTGGGATGGTGGGAAAGGGAGGAGTTGGCTGTGCTGAGTCTGAGTCTCCTGACCTGAGCCAGAGGAAGAGTGTCTGTCCCTGCAGGTTAATGCTTATACTCCTGTTAGTAAGTAGAGAAGAAGGCCTGGGACTCGGGGCTATGGAGCCTGAACCTTCTCTCCCTGTATAGAAGTGGGTTTGGAGAACTTCCCTGGGGCAGGACAGTCGCAGAACTTGGCTTCCAGGGGCTTCTACTGCCTCCTGTCTTTGCGAAGAACCTAAGAGCTCACTCTGAGTGCTGGGCCAGTGAGCGACTTGACCACCCCAAAAGCTACTCCTCAGCCGGGTGGAGACGTGATTCCTGGACCTCTGTGCTTGTCCTGTCTCACTGCCATCCAAGTCACACCGAGGACTTTGTTTGTGGAAACTTTTCTGTAGAGAAACCAGAGGGAGTGGAAGTTTAGTGAGGGACTGGGGAGGCAGGCCCTGCAGGTATGAATGACCGTGTTCAGTTAGAATCCATGTAAAATGTCCAGGTGTGGTGACATTTGCTGGTAATCCCAGCATGGGGAAGGGAGAGCAAGGATCCCTGGGTCTACGTAGCCTGATTGGTGGGCTCTTTGTCTCAGTGAGAGACTCTGTCTCAAAAGAAAGCAAAATGGATGGTGATCAAGTATTGACATCAGAGTTTGACCTGTCACTGGTGTGGGACCATGGTCTGTATTCTGTCAGTTATATTTTAAATAAACGCTGATTGGCCAATAGCAAGGCAGGAAGTATAGGCAGGACAACCAGACAGGAAGTAGAGGCGGGTCAATGAGAACAGGAGAAATCTGGGAAGGAGGAAGCCCATTCCTCTGCAGTTGTGAGCCTGCCACAGAAGAAGCAAGATGTGACTGCCTCACTGAAAAAGGTACTGAGCCATGTGGCTGTCTCAGACAGGAATAATGGGCTAATATAAGTCATAAGAGTTAATAAGAAGCCTGAGCTAATGGGCCAATCAGTTTGTAGTTAATGTAGACTTTTGATTTCTTTGGGACTTAACAACTGTGGGAACCAGGCAGCACAGAAAACTCAGGCAAAATATCACCTTCAAACTTATCTGTGTATATGAACACACACACACACATGCACTCACAGACACACACACTCATGTGTGTACATGAACACACACACTCACACCCCCTCCCCCAAAAGAGTATAGCAACGGATGCTGGCCCCACCTTCACCAGGTTGTCATTGTCACAGGGCAGTGAGGGCTCTGAGGGGTCAAGCAACCAGACTGTGTCTGGCCAGAGAGCCATAGTCCCAGAGAGGTGCTGTGGAGGATCAGGGTGACCTGGGCTGGGAGGAGGAGCGAGGGCCAAGGGGAACTGGAATGAAAACGGCAATGGTGTGGCAGGCTCCAAGTGTTTTGTGGCAGATGGGACTAGCAGAGAAAGAGAAATGTCCAAGCCAGCCTGAAGGGCACCTTCCAGGGGTTGCCAACTTTGTTCTGAGCCATCATTAGAAGTAGTGACCTGTGTGTGTATGTGAACAACGGGAGTTCGTCCCCAACTTACAAGGGGATCAAAGCTCCAGAACCCACTTGAAGTGAAAACATTGTAAGTCGGCCATTAGCCACACAGCACACTCTGTCCGGTCTAAAGCGCCTGTCCTGCGCCATCCTGGGAGGACTGGGTCCCACATCTAACGTGTTAAGAGTAACCCCCAGCGTGTATGCTTTCTATGGAACAAACTTTGCTTTTGTGCTACTGAGCAGGGCATAAATGTAGAGCAGTTGGGGGCCATGGTGGTGAGGAATGCTTACAAGGGCTGGGCACTCCTGGGGTTCAGCCTAAGTGCACCAAGAGCTGTTGCCGAGCCTACAATAGCCCTAAGCTGCTGTTCCCGACCCCACACGCCAAAGGAGCCATGCTCTGCCCTGGACAGCCTGCTCTGGGCCGTATTGTCTCTCTCCAGAGCAGGGGCAGTGAGGAATTGCCCTCAAGTCTCTCACGAGCCAGGTGCTGCCGCCAGCACGGGTGTGGGGGTACGCTCTGAGAAGACAGCCGAGAACGAACGAATGTGAGAGAACCATGGGGGCCTTGTGCGCTTGTGTTTGGTGCACTTCAATATTTGAAAGCCATGAGTTAGGAAAAAATAATAAAAGGGGTGGCTCCGCTGGCACAAAGAGGTCCAATTAGGATTAAAATGCCTGTTGTTTTATTAAATACGACGCTCTCGGGTGGCCGAGCACATGGTGGGGAGACAGGAAAGCGGGGAGCCCATGCAAACCCAGAACCATGTGTTTCTCCTCTGGGAGCCCACTTAAATACCCTGTGGGCATGCTGGGATTTGGAGTCCAGACTAATGCAACTCCTAGGCCGGGGGGCAGGGGGGGGGCTGGGATGGATGCCAGGGGCTGGGCCTATGCTCCAGACTTAACTCCATGGACCTATCTTTGGGAGTGCTTGCTGAAGTCCAGCTCCCCAGCTCCCTTACTGGGGATCTGGGTCCTGATGGAGCTGAGTCCTGAGCCAAGGTCTTTACCCAGCATCTCTGGTCATTCTAAGGCAGGCAAGAAGAGACAGTGGCCAGAGTCCTTCACGTGGAGGGAGCTTCTGTTTGCTTGTTAGCCCTTGGTTGTCTCTACCCCTCATGAGCAGGCAGGGCACAGCAGCCATACTCACGGGTATAAGATGGGCCAACCTCCCAAGTGTGTCGCGCTTGGCATCCAATGATCTTCCCAGGTTGTTGGGTATTTTCACCCATGGAAGCACTCCACACTTAGCAGGAAAGTTTGTTTTATTTTAGTTGTGTTCAAAAAACTTTATTTAGAAAAACTGGCTGTTTTATCCCAGTTTTAATTAGTCATACAGAGCAATGGGTTTTCTTGTGGCATTTTTATATACACTCAGTTTTGATGGAACTTTACGCCCCACCACTGAAGAGTGGATAATAAGGATGGGGCAGATAGATACAACGGGGTCTTATTCAGCTGTAAAGAAAAAAATAAGACTATGAAATTTGCAGGAAAGTGGATGGAACTGACTGTTATTATTTTAAATGTGGTAACCCAGGCTCGGAAAGACAGGCACCACACCCTAGCTTTCGTGCACAGATCCTGGCTTCGAATCGCTGTATCTGTGTACTTACGTGGGGAGAGACTAGGTGTGTTAGTTAGGGTTTCTGTGGCTGTAAAGAGACACCATGACAATGGCAACTCTTATAAGGGAAGACATTTAATGGAGACTTGCTTACAGTTAAGAGGTTTAGTCCATTGTCATCAAGGAGAGAAGCAAGGCAGCGTGCAGACAGGCATGGTGCTGGAGAAGGAGCTGAGAGTTCTTACGCCTTGATCTGTAGGCAGCAGTAAGGCGTCTGTCCACGTTGGGCCTAGCTTGAGCATAGGAGACTTCAAAGCCCTCCACAGTGACAAACTTCCTCTAACAAGGTCACGCCTACTCCACCAAAGCCCCTCCTCCTAATAGTGCCACTCCCTTTGGGGGCCGCCCTTCTTTCAAACCATCACATTGCTCTCCCTGGCACCCCCTAGGCTTGTAGCCATGTCATAATGCAAAAACGCGTTCAGTTAAACTTCAAAAGTCCCCATAGTTTGTAATAGTCTAAAGTTCCAAGTCTCTTCTGAGACTCATGCAATCTCTTAACTGTAATCACTTATAAAATCAGAATCAAAAAACAGATCACAAACTTCCAACATGTAATGGCACAGGATATACATTGCCATTACAAAATGGAGGAAAGGGAGGATAGCGAGGAAATGCTGGGCCAAAGCAAGACTGAAAACCGGCTGGACAAACTCTAAACTCTGCATCTTCATGTCTGATGTCAAAATGCTCCTCAGATCTCCAACTCCTTTCAGCTTTGTTGACTGCAGCACACTTCTCCCTCTCGGGCCGGTTCCACTCCTGTCAGCAGCTCTCTTTGGCAGGGATCCCACAGCTCTGGCGTCTCCAACATCTTGGGATCTTCAAGGCGACCCAGGCTTTATTTTCACAGCCTCACACAATGGCCTCTCTAGACCTCTGTTCAGGGACACCCCTGACTCACGCCTGACCTCAGCACCTATTTTTAGTTGTGGAGGACGATTCCGTAACCCCTTTCTTCTGCCTTTGACTCTAAAGCCAGAACCACGTGGCCGAAGCTGCCGAGTTCTGCTGCTTGCTGGGACTGGAACACAGACCCCTCATTTGGTTACATCTTCACCAGCTCTCTGTGGTTTCCTTTGCTGCCTCGGCTGGGCTAGCCTGAATATCCATCTGTGGACCAGGCTGGCCTCACACTCAGAGATCTACCAGCCTAGGACCGATTTTAGCTGCGGTCAGCTCCTTGCTGGAGACTCCATCTGTCTGCAGCGTTTTCGGTCTTTGCCTCCCACCTCCCAAGAGAGCAGAGAAAGAAGATGGCGGGTCTGATGGCATGTAGTTTTCTTGGTTCGTTCTCCTCTGACATGAACAGACACAGGCTCATGCAAGCTGTGATTCAGTCCTGCTGCCCCCACAGGCTCCACACGCCCAGGAGGTTGACTGAAGGGAAGAGAGGGAGCTTGCAAAACGGAGTGCCTCGTCGACAGACCTAGCATCCTAAGGAAAGCGTCCTAGCCCCCAGCCATTCCCAGGGAATTTGGAGGAGATTTAAAAGACCAGAGGGTAGGGATGATGGCATAGGAGTTTTCTAAGGGACTTTAAGGTCCCTTTGGATACACTCACGCCTTGAGGACACAGGGGGCCATACTGAGTCAGCCAGAAAGTGGAGGCTGTGTGTCCTCTGTTCCTCACAATCAAGTATGGGGGCGCCCACTTCACTTCCACGGTCACTCGTGGAGTTGCTTTTAGCCTCTGCATCTATAGGACATTTTCCTACCCACCCCTGGGGAGCATCTAACGCTGGTTCCAGGAGGATTACTATCTCAGGCCTTCATATTGGGAAGACTTCAACCAAGTCCTGTCTCCCCAGGTGCTATTTTAGCAGGGACCCAGGTGAGGCAGGACTTTCACACCAGCGGTGGGTGGGTCAGGCCTGACGACTCTGAACGCAGCCTTGGCCCATTGCCAGCTCTGCCGTTCCTCAGTGGGCCTTGCCATGGGCTCCTTGGCAATGGGGCCACAGCCAATCAGCACACGCACACGATTTCCAAAGGTCCTCAAGGGTCCTCCCACCTGCATTCAGACTCATGAGTTCCTGCATTTGCTAAAGAAGGCTTCCAGCCTGTCCGCCCTGCAGCGAGGGTTTGCACGCTGTCTGTAAACAGCTACGTGGGAAGAAGACATTTATAACCAGCCCGCTCTGCGGGGAGGAAGGTGTGGCGTCGGTGTAGTTATGATGAAGTGCGGATGTGGAGAACAGGAACAGCCAGCCCCCTCCCCTCGCTAGTGTCTGTCCTCTCTGGCCTGAGTGTGGGCGGGCAGCTGCCTCCTGTGTGGCTGGGGGCAGAACTTCTGGTGGGGACAGAGGAGACTTCGCTTCCTTTGGGTGTCAGGCCTCTAGGATGGGTTAAAATGTGTCAAATGAAATACTCTGGTTTACAAAGGAACTCTATAACAGGGGTATAGTTATCTAATCTGTGTATTGAAAGTATAAAATGTGGTGGCCTGGAGAGGTGGGTCAGTGGTTAGAGCACTTGTTGCTCTTGCAGAGGACCTGGGTTTGACTTCCAGGCAGACATGGTGGCTCACAACAGCCTGTAACTCCAGTTCCAGGTCTCTGTGGGCACACGGCCCACACATGGTACCCATACATACATCCAGGCTAAACACTTGTACAAATAAAAGAAATAAATCCCCAAAGTTTTTTTTATTACTATTATTAAAGTGTGAAGTGTATGTGTGTGTTGGGACAGGGTTTTCCTACGTAGCTCAGGCTAGCCTGGAATTCATGATTTTCCTGCCTCAGCCTCCAGAGCACTGGGGTTTCAGGTGCAGGTCCAGCTGGCCCAATCATTGCTCACACTTGGTTTAGTTTCAATGAGCGGTAGGGAGAAGCGTTCTGAGACCTGGGGAACAAATGCCTATTATCTACCTATCAGTCACCTATCACCTATCTACTGTAGTTTGGGTCTGAAGTGTGCTCTAGAGGCCCCTGTGTTGAACTCACTCCCCAGTCTGTGGTGTCACTGGGAGGTAGTTGAGTCTTTGCTAGATGGAGAAGTCAGGTGACTTAGGGCATTGCCCTTGAGTGGAGTTTGAAACCTCAGACCATCCCTCTCTCTGTCCTAGCTGGTGTGGTGTGTATTGACCTGTTGGGAGAATTTTCTCCTTAGGATAGGGGTGTACTAGACAATACCGTTCCCCCTTTTAAAGTCTCAGTGATGAACTAAGGTCCAACAATTTCACCAAAGTCCTTGTTGGGGAAATGAGTTGATTGGGTTTTACTGACAGAGCAAGGGTGAGGGGGTTTCTTGCAGGAATGTGGGTGACCTTAAAGCAGCCGTACTGAAAAATCTGAACCCAGCATAAATGATCTGTCCCCAAAGCCACAAAGATGGAGCCCTCTCCTCTAGTCTTCCAAAGCTTGTATATCTAGTTGTCCCCAGGCTGCCCACCTCCAGGCCACGGGAAATTAGGGCAAAACTGCAGACAGCTGGTTGAAGGAGTTGCTAGATACTCAGGTGAGGGTCCACTGACCCGCCCCAACCCCTCTCCCATGAGGACTATCGCAGGCACAGCTCTGATGAGCATTTGCAAGCAGACACAGCCGGGCTGAGGAAGATGGCCGCTGTTTGGCTTGGAAGGTAGACCTGTGTGTCAAGGTCTCCTCTGCCTCTGCTGCCACAGACTCTCACTTCCTGTGGTGCTGCTGAAGGTCCCACAGCATCAGAGCCAACCAACAGAAGCCTCTCAAAGTGTGAGTCAAAAGAAACCCTTTCTCTTTGTGATTTGGGAATTTATATGACTTTCCCCCAATAATGGAAAGCTAACACAATATCTAGTTTTTTTTCTCTCTCTCTCTACCTGCCTATAAAAGGTTTATCTAAGCAATATTTTTAATGCATAGTATGTCCATGACATCTAATTCTAGTCCACGTAAGTGTTATGGTGCCTACACATGCATGTTGGTGCAGGTTGAATTTCTCTTATCCACACTGCTTGGGACTGAAAGTGTTCTGAAAGTTAGAATTTGGCTTTGCAATAGTTGAGTTAAAAAAAAATGAAATGTCTTGGTGGGGGATGCGACCCAAGACCCATGAAATGGTGCTTATATAAACCCAGCACATATAGCCCAAGTATCCTTTGTATTTTCCATAGTTTTATCTATGAAGCAAAATTTCATGGCATGGGATTTTCCACTGATGGTGTCTGTCAGTCTCCAAACAGCTTGGGATTTCGGGGCAGCTCATAATTCAGGGTGCCTGAACCTGGGTAGCTCTGTGTGGACACTCATGGGGCTCATGGGGCTGTGGCTAAAACGGCGATGGGATCTGGTTGTCTTTTTGTTTGATTATCCGAAGCCAAGCCCTTCATCAACGCCACTGAACTATTACTGTGAAGAGTTCTCAGGAAATCCTGCAAAACATCAGAACTAAGGAATTCAGCCAAATTAGCATTTTACCTGGTCAGCTGTTACTATTTGAGTTCATTTTTGGTCAACAACCTGGGCTTTGGGCTGCTGGGATTCTAGGTGTCTCCCAGGTTGCCCTTGTTGATAAGGAAAAAAAAAAAAAATCCCGAGGAGGCAGGCAGGTCTGGCTGGCCTGACAAACTAGGGCTCTCTTCCCTCAGGGGCCAGGAGCCTCCTTGGTGCAGGCTGGGCTAGAGAGACACCCAGTCAGATCTCTGACCCACAGGTCTGCCCTGGAGCCAGGGTGTTAACCACCACCACAGGACTGCAAATCACGGAATGCTCCCCTGTTGCCGTTGGCATGGGAGCCGACTTTCATGGCAACCCTCCACTGCTGTTGGTGGGTCACGGGATCTTTCCTTGGGGCCTGATAAAATTGCAGGTCCTCTGGACAACTGCGATGGTTTATTAAGTTTCTGGGGCTGTGGAAGCAAAACGGTGTGGGCTGGGCAGTTTACACAGAAATTCATTAACTTGGTCCCAGAGAGGGTATGTCTGAGACCAGCGTGTGTGCGTCTCCCCAGCCAGGAGGAAGGGTCTACTCAAGGTCCCTCCCCCTGGGGATGGATGGCTTCTCTGTACACATATCTCCTCTTCTGAGTGATCAGAACACACCCCAGTGAACTCTCAGCGTGTCCCCATGGCCTCTGTAAGGACTCTGTCCGTAGACACAGTTACACACTGGCACCCAGGACGGCTTTAGAATTTCCACCTACTTTTTCCCCTTTGAATGGGGTGTGGTTCACTTTCATATCCAGGAGGGCAAATCTGCCTGTCTTCAGAAAGTCCAGAGACGTGGGTGTCCTTTCCTCTCCCTGTGGCTCTTGCCCTGGCTCCCATGAGGGCGAATCTGCCTGTCTTCAGAGAGTTCAGATGCGGGTGTCCTTTCCTCTCCCTGAGGCTCTTGCCCTGGCTCCCATGAGGGCGAATCTGCCTGTCTTCAGAGAGTCCAGAGTACGCGGGTGTTCTTTCCTCTCCCTGTGGCTCTTGCCCTGGCTCCCATGGAGGAGTGCTTGAACTGCCAGCGTGTGAGCTGACGTGACAGACAGATGTGATGTGCCTGTGTTTTGTGCTTTGTCCTGGCTTCTTATGCCCCTGTATTGGCCACTAGAAGAGCTTTAACAGGCAGGCTTGGTCCCAAAATATGTGTCTGTAACCTCAGTGTTTGGTGACAGAGACTTAGATCCTTGGGGTTCAGTGGCCAGACAGCCAAGCTGAAATGGCAGCTGCTTCAGGTTAAATGAGAGGCTTTGTTTCAAAAAGGTGGGAATGAAGCGGTGAAGACACTCAGTGTTTATCCCTGAGCTCTACACACACACACACACCAGCATACACACACACATACATGCACACACACACATACATATCAGGATACACACACACACACTCATACACCAGCATACACACACACACACACACTCATACACCAGCATACACACACATACACACTCATTCACTAGCATACATACATACACACACACACATGCACACACACCCCAGGATACACACACAGACACACGGAAACTGGGGCACAGAGGTAGACAGAGAGGATCAGGAAGAAAGAGGGGAAGGAGAAAGGAGAGAGGAGGAAACCATGAGAAAGGATAAAAGACTACAGATTGGAAAAAGAAATGAGCTGGTGGCCGAGAGACTGGCTCCTCACAAGCCAGGTGTGGGAGTCACTGCTGTGGGAAAGTAACTAGGTTCAAATTTGCTGACTCAAGGGGCCTTCAGGAAGTCTCCACCTGCTGTCCAGTTGCTCTGGGCACCAATCACTTCTCCCCAAACCACAGACCACAGTGCCAGAGGAGGCAGATTCTTTGCTGGGTGTTCCCCAGGCCAAGTTGGAAGAAGATGCAGACAGCAGCTCGGGCAGCACACACAGAACAAAACCGATCTTTCAAACCAGCCAACACTAATTCAAACAAAGCAAAGGGAAGCCTGAGATGCCAGCCTGTGCTGGGAAGAGGTACCAAGGCTGAAGACACCTTGGAGTGAGCCCAGCAAAGGGTAGATGACCTAGCAAGGGGTCTATCAGCGACAGGTGGTAACAGTGTCTTCTATAGAATCTCGGGAAGTCAGACAAGCTTGCCCTGGGGATGGCAGCATCAGCGTCAGCTGCAGCGCTCTGTGAAACGGGAAAATGCTGGGCTCAGAGGCTGGGTCTCTCACTGTAACCTTGGGCTCACCAAGTAGCTAGGCGGGATGGCCAATGAATGACCGGAAATCCCCTGGCTTCTGCTTCTTCTACCTCCCACTGCTGTGATTGCAAGTGTATGTTCACCTGCCTGTTTATGCCGGTGCCGAGGACTGGACTTCATGGAGTCATCTCCCCAGTCTCGAGAAGTGGCTTAGCAACTGTAGGTCTGAATTCAAGGAGGAGCACCAGGAGGTGCTGGGGAAAGGTCTACTAAGGCCCTTACGCCCCCATCCCTCTGAGCCTCTCAGCACTCTTCCCCTGTCTGGAAAATTACACCCATCCCCACGCCAAGGGTCTCATTTTACTTCGTGTCCTCTGCAGAGGACCCTGCCTCCAAATCAAGTGACCTTCTGAGATGTTCAGACTTTTCTGAACCTCTTTCTGGTGCCTCTTTCTTTTCTTTCCCTCATCTCTGTTTATTTTGCTATACAAAGTTAGCAATGAAGCCGTTTTCATTCTTGTCAGTAGTGTACTTTGTGCATGTTCTCCCACACCCCAGCCTCCTTCCCCGGGTCTCTCCTTGCCTCCGGTTAGCCTGCTTTGCCCCCCAGGCAGTTTTGGTTGTACTTTCGTGTTGTCTGTGCATGTGTGATGTCTGTACCTAAATAGCTTAGGACGCACAAATGAGAAAACACGGACTTTGTCTCCTGCAAAATGCCGTTCCACCTTTCTGTTTTGATGTGGGAGTGTCTATTTGTTGCTTTCATTGGTTAATTAATAAAGAAAACTGCTTGGCCTTTGATAGGACAGAAAATTAGGTAGGCGGAGTAAACAGAACAGAATGCTGGGAGAAAGAAGCCGAGTCAGTCAGTCGCCATGATTCTCCCACTCCAGACAGACGCAGGTTAAGATCTTTCCTGGAAAGCCACCTCATGGGCTACACAGAATATTAGAAATGGGTTAGATCAATATGTAAGAGCTAGCCAATAAGAGGTTAAAACTAATGGGACAGGCAGTGTTTGAAAGAATACAGTTTCTGTGTAATTATTTCGGGGCATAAGCTAGCCATGCGGGCGGCCGGGTGCCGGGGATGCAGCCCCGCTGCTCCTACAACACTGTTTGTTTCACAATTTTGTTTTTTTTCCCCCGCAAATGGAAACTTCATCTTATAAAAGTTATTTGAACCAGGTTGACATATTATGAATGACATATTCCCTTCTACTCCTGGGGTAGCTGTGGTCCTGGAAGATGTACCTGTGGCTGAGAAATGGAGATCTGGCAAATCACCCCTCCGCCATGCTCATATAAACCATCCTAGTTAAACTCATTCACATATACATACTCACACACACATGTGAGCATGTATGTGCATATATATGTTCCCACATGCCTAGAAAGTGACTAAAGAAAGGGAAATTGAATCACGGGAAGTAGGTAATAAGGGCTATGAGTATGATCAGAATATATTATGTACACGTGTGACATCATTATATACATGTGTGACATCATTGTATTCGTGTGTGACGTATGCATTTGTGATGCTGTATACATGTGTGACATTGTAAAAGAAACAAATAAACCATAATAAATAATGAATAAAAGTAAGATGTGAAAGAAGAAAGAAGAGGGTGGGGAGGGGAATGGGGGATAGGGGAGAAGAAAGGAGAAGGAGGAGAGGAAGGAGAGAAGAGGAGGAGGGTGCTGGGTACAGGAGGTGTTGACAGGAGACCTCTTTAGGTTCAGGAACAGGCTGTGCAGGCTCTGAATGTGGGTGTTCCCTCGCTAAGGACGGCCAGTTCTGGCTGGAGTCGGGGTACAGGCAGGGCAGCCAATTTCTTGGCAAGTCCTCTTGGGGTCTCTATTTACCCATCAATACACCGGGTGGTTTGCAGTGACCAGAAAACATCTGAGAACCTCTGGGAGCAGAGGAATGAAATACCATGGGAGCCACACATGTGCAGATGTGATACGGAGACGCTGGGTGAAAATCCCCAAGCAGGAAATCCAAGAAATTCCCCAATTAAGATTTTACTAAAGATCAGCTCGTCCTCGGGCAAAAGAGGAGAAGCAAAACAGAACAAAACCAAGAAGAAATCTTAGAGATGGAGAAAAAGATCCAGCCAGAAATTCGCAGAGAATGAATGGCTTAGAGGGAGCATTTGCGTCTCCAACCCTTCCGGAACTCTCTGGAACTTTGTGTAACATAAAACTTGCCCGTATCTTTATACTCACTACTTTTGTGAGGTTGTGATTTAGGAGAAACTCTCATAAGTATGTACTGAATGACACGATTATTCAAAATCTCCCTGTTGGGAACGTTCCCTGCTTGTTGCCATGGTGGGACTCGGGGTACCTGAGGAAATACCCTGCACAGTCACTGTGCTAAAGGATCATGTCGGCATTCTCGAGTGTGTAGAAACTTCCAGATGGTATTTTCACCAAGGCCAAAGAGGGACATGCACGAGCCATTTCTAGCACAGAAATTTCTAGAATAATTACCCACTAATGATCCTTTGCCAGTCTCTGTTCCTTTGGGCACCTGGGGAGTCACATGTATGTAGTCATTGGCCTTTGCATTGCTAAAGTAAAACTTCCACAGCATAACGTGGGTCTCATGATAACAATGGGGGGCACACTTGTCTCAGGCTGTAGGTGAGTTTGAAGTGTTAGGGTGCAATGGGGGAGTGTTGCCCCCATGCTTGTTCAAGGCTCCAGAGCATTATTTCAAATGGCCTTGCAGTTCGCCCACTCTGTGTGTGTGTGAGCGTGAACACGCATCTGAAGGCCACAGATCAGATGTCTGTCGTCTGTCTTTCTCATTCACCATCTTACCTTTGAGATCAGCCTCTCACTGAAACTGTTGCTCAGTGGTTGGCTATGCTGGTTTGCCCGTGAGCTCTGTTGATGCCCCTGTCTCTGCCCTGCTTGTGTCTCCAGAACTGAGGTTACAAATATGTGTTAGGTCTGCTTTTCATGAGGGGGCTGGGAATCTTAACTCACGTCCCTCTGTTAGCAAACACTTTACTGACTCTGAGTTGTCTAAGACAGAATAATGCCAACTGTAGAAAGCTGGGGGACCCCAGTGGAGGAAGGAAGGACTTCGCCTGAGTCACACTGACAGGAGCATCCTAGTCATTGATATTTCTCCCATTTCTCCTCCTATTTATTGTTTTTAATCATAAGCACTTCCCAAGCCACTGAAAAGTATTTAAAAGCATGGTTTTTAAAAAAACCACATTTCTTATGGAAAGATGAAAACATGTGCAAGTTAAAGACCATGGACTTAGCACACTGACCACCCAGCTAGCTTGGTCATCACCTGGTCTGCCTGCTGCTTCCCTTCTGAGCCTTGCTTCCTCTCAGAAACTTTGAGCAGTTTACAGGAATCAGGTTTTATCTCTAGAAGTTTTAGTATGCATGAACTGAAAGATAAGAAAGACAAAATCTTAAACATAATCACAAACCATTTTCTCATGTAAAAATAATACTTCAAATATCAGAATATTTTGCCAGTGTTTATGTTTCCCAGGTTATCATATGAATTTTAGTTTTCAAGAGTTTATACTGGAATCCAAACAAATTTGATTCATTCTTTTAGACTGACTTCCATCCCATTTTGTTTTTTAATTGAGGAAGCCAACATAATTGCTCTGTGGTTTTCTGTACATGGGGTAGAAGGAATGGGCATCTGAAATGGTTGCTGATGCCCCCATGATTGTCTCTGGCATGTTTGGATGTCACTTAACTTCTCTGTATGTTTGGAATGTGTTAGAGCTAGCGGTTTGGGCAGATTCAAGTTCAAATGTTGGGGAACATCAAGATGCTGTCACTGATTGTGCCTTCCACAGGAATGGTCCTGCTTCCCCGCGATCATGTGGACTTGATTCCTTAGTCCATCCGAGTGTCAGGTGTCATTCTTTTTTGCTTGTTAATTGGAATCAGTTTCTCCACTCAATTTTGGTCACCCCATGGTGATCGTTGTAAAGACAGAGCATAGACAATACCTTTAAACTGGAGTCTGGAGAGATGGCTGGGGGTTAAGTGCACTTCTTGCTCTTGTAGAGAACTCCAGTTCAATTCCCAGTACCCACATGGTAGCTCACAACCATATGTGACTCCAGTTCCAGGGAGTCCGGCTCCCTCTTCTGCCCTTCACAGGTACTAAATGCATATGGTGCACATACATGCATGCAGGCAAAACACTCACACACATGAAATAAATCTAAAAAATATTCAAGGTATTTAAATCAGTTTCAGGTAGTGCCCTGGTTCCAATCTTAATCAGTGAACTCTTTAAGCACATGGGGGTCAAAAGAACATTAATCTATCATAGTTATTATTCTTTTTGTTTGTTTGGGCTTTTTTGGTTGTTTTTGATTTTTTTTTGAGACAGGATTTCTCTGTGTAAATAGCCCTGACTATCCTGGAACTCACTCTGTAGACCAGGCTGGCCTCAAACTCACAGAGATCCGCCTGCCTCTGCCTCCTGAGTGCTGGGACTAAAGGTATGTGTCACCACCGCCTGGCTCACAGTTGGTATTCTTAATGATTTTCTAACGACACCTTCTTGGCAAGCCAGAGCTTACTGAGGTAGACCTGTGATTCCTTCCAGCACGTCCCTAGTAGCCATTGGTAGTTACCTTGTTTCCTGGATGATACAATGATGGGAGAAGCTTTGTTAACCAATCATCTTTAAGAAGTGGAACCTAGTAAGGCATGGCTTCCTGGAGCCCGAGAAAAAACAGGTGCATGGCCCAGGTACACTCTCTCTGTGTGATTTCCACAGGGCACAGCTGAGCTTGGACTTCATGTTCCTGTTTTGTGAGTTTCCCCCTTATAATAAATAAAAATATAATTGTTTTATCCTTTAGCCAGCCTGGTTATTTTCCAAATTGAGCTAATTTCTACAGTTAGCACCCAACATGGGGCTAGAGTCTCCAGTGGCTCTGACCAGCTGCAATCAGGCTCCATGCTGTTCATTTTGGGTATAGAATTCCCAGCCCTGAGTTGCTGCTACCGGCTGACTTCTGGGTCCAAGATGGGCAGAGAGACGTGGGAGGGCAAGGTGGAAATGGCTGAGGAGCTTACGCCAAGTGCTGCTCCGGCCACCATGGACAACACGGCCTCTATCCTAAGCAGGAGGCACCTTGTCTTGTGTGACTGCCAAACAGTCAGGGACCTCAACGGAGCACGCAATCTGTGATTTATACTAAATAACTGCTTTTTAATTTAGGCATATCTTTCTGTATTTGACACTAAATTCAGAGTAAAACCAGCCATGTGTGCAGCGACACATTACTGGCAGGTAATGGTCATTGCACCTACTCCAGCTAACTCAACCACAGGTAAGATTTAAAAATCAAAAATATAAATTATAAATTTATAATTTAAAAGGGCAAGATGACAGACAACTTGACCATCCAGGGTTTCAATAGCTGTTTTACTTATATACCATGTACGAGGTTATGCAAGACTTATATGATTTTTCTCCTACATCATTATATTTGATTCTGGGGATTAGTTTTGTCCTCTATATTTTCTCCTTAAAAACATGGTTTGAGGGCTGAGAGATGGTTCAACGGTTAAGAGCACTGACTGCTCTTCCAGAGGTCCTGAATTCAATTCCCAGCAACCGCATGGTGGCTCACAACCACCTATAATGAGATCTGGTGCCCTCTTCTGGCTTACAGGCAGGGTACTGTATAAATAAATAAATAAATCTTAAAAAGAAACATAGTTTGATAATAGGGCCAAGAATGAGGCACTTTTAGAAATAATACAGTCTTTACAGACTGACACTGGTCAATTAAAATGAAAATTCAAAACTCTGGAGAAGGATACAAACAATTTGACCAACAAAACCCAGTCAAATGAGGTACTTTTAGAAATGGTACAGTCTCTACAACCTTTAGCAGGACCCTCTGGCTCCCTAAACCTCAGTTTCTGCATCCATATGTCAGGACAGTGACCTTTGGCCCTCTCCTGGTGATGTTAGGAACGAGACAGAACAGAGTCATTGAGGAATGCTCCATAGCCGCAGAACCCAGTCAGTGTGCAAGACAGACAGATGGTCAGAACGTTTGTACTGGGGGTAGGGGTCATGTGACACATGCTGATATCCCCCTCCCTCCTCCTCCCTTCTCTGTCCCCCTCTCCTTTTCCTTCCTCCCCTTCTTTTCCTCACTCTTCTCTTTTTTTCTGTGATGCCGGACATAGGACACAACCTCCACCACTGAACTTCACCCTGAAGTTTGGCTAGGCTACATTTTATTAATGTAGCTTTAGATGTCGCTTGAGCACTTCAGGTCAGAAAAGGAGTTAAAATCCATGCATTGGGGGACTGGAGAGATGGCTCAGTGGTTAAGAGCATTGCCTGTTCTTCCAAAGGTCCTGAGTTCAAATCCCAGCAACCACATGGTGGCTCACAACCATCTGTAATGAGGTCTGGTGCCCTCTTCTGGCCTGCAGACAGAATATTGTATACATAATAAATAAATAAATAAATATTTAAAAAAAAATCCATGCATTGGTGGTCTCTTCCCCACTCATTCAAAGTGTCTTGGGGGCCGGAGTCATGTCTCTGTGCTAAGACATGGCTCAGCTGTTAAGAGGACCAACTGCTCTCCCATGGGACTCATGTTTGAGTCCCAGCACTCATATGGAATCTCACAGTCATCCCTAACTTTAGTCCTAGAAGAGCCTATGCCCTCTTCTGCTTTGTGTAGGCACTGCATGCATATGGTACACAGACATACAAGCAGGCAGAAAACCATGCACATAAAATAAACAAGTGAATGAATGAATAAATAAATACACAAACAAACAAACAAACCTTTACAAAGTTGTCTTAGGCCACAGAATTTCAAGTGGACAGCCTGGATTAAAGGACTAGGAAGCTGCTTGCCATCCTGGGAATGGGAGCTGCCTCCTCTGGGTCGTCATGGACCACTAGGAAGGAGGCTGGTCTGTCATACCTGGAGGAGTGTGCCCAGGCTCCCTAAACCACAGGTCCCCAAACAAGGTTTCCAGGACCCCGACTTGCTGGGCTTCTCTGTGGAGCGTCTCAGCTTGCATTTGCACCAAACACCAAACAGCACCTGACGCTGTTTTCCCACCGTCTACAGTGGCCGCTCACACAACTTCAGAAGCTCTGGAACTATAGAAATGTGCTAAAAATAGCAGCAATTGCAAAACTCAAATCTGGTTGTTTGTTAATGTCTGAGAAGAGCCTGTAGTGCTTGCAGGGTGACAACCCGGGTGTGACGGAAAAAGGCTCTGTCAGCTCAGTGTGCTCTCTTTCTTTCTCTTCTCTCCCTTTCCCTCCTCTCCTCCCTCCTCTTCTTCCCTCCCCCGTCTCTCCTCCTCCATTCCTCTCTCTACGCAACAGTCCCGCCTTAATCCTGGTTTCCCTTTCTGTAATGCCAGCTATCCAATCTCAGCAGCAGTGTAATGGAAATATGAAATGGGAAATTTCAGAAATGAGCAAGCCATATGTTGTAAGACGTGTGCTACTCTGAGCTGGGCGATGAAATCCTGTGTCACCGTTTGGTGTGCCAGGGTTCAGAGTCATCCTCTGTCTGCCTCATGGTATCCACACGGTGTGTGCTACCCTCCCAGTGGTCACCTTCTTGATGGGTGTGCACAGTGTGCCGTGGGCCTGTGTTTAGGGAAAGCCTTATTCCACGCAGTATCAGATTCACACGAGAGCAGCACCTCTGGCGATCCCAGATGCCAAGCTGAAGATGCCTTCAAGTGGAATGGAGAATCTTGATTTCGAAGGTAAAAAAAAAACAGACAAACAAACATGTTGAGATTGATGAAACCCATAGGATAAGCAGGTGTTGAAGGGAGAAGCATTTCTATAACTCAGAACAGCCCTTGACTTTTCAGCATTAGCTTCCTTTTTAAAATCTATTTTATGTGTTGTGAGTGTTTTTCCTGCATGTCTGTGTGAGAACCATGTGTGTGCAGTGCCTGCTAAGACCAGAAGAGGACTAGGGAGTTCCTGGAGCTGGAGTTACAGACTGCGAGTCACCATGTGGGTGCTGGGTCCTAAGTCCTCTGCAAGAGCCGTTGGCAGGGGGCTGGAGAGATGGCTCAGAGGTTAAGAGCATTGCCTGGTCTTCCAAAGGTCCTGAGTTCAATTCACAGCAACCACATGGTGGCTCACAACCATCTGTAACGGGGTCTGCTGCCCTCTTCTGGCCTGTAGGCATACACACAGAATATTGCATACATAATAAATAAATAAATAAATAAATGAATAAATAAATAAATAAATAAATAAATAAAAAAAAAATAAAGAGCCATTGTCAGGGTCCAGGAGAGGCACAGCACAGCCCCTGACAAGCAGTAAGGGTTCTTGACTCCCAAGCCATCTCTCCAGACCATAACACTTTGCTTTGTTTAGACTTATTTATGTAAATGTTTTTCTCACATGAATGTATGTGTACCATGTGTGTGCTGGTGCCTATGGGGGACAGAAGAGGAAGCCAGGTCTCCTGGGATCAGAATTATAGACCGTTGTGAGCTGCCATGTGGGTGGCGGGAATCAAACCTGAATTCTCTGGAAGAGCAACCAGTGCTCATAACGCCTGAGACATCTCTCCAGCTCTGGTCCTGTTAACGTCTCCTGCCTAATTTCTGAATTAAATTTTGTCATAGGTATGTTCAGGAAATAAAAGCAGTGCATATACTATGCAGTACTACCCAAGGCTTCAGGAACCCACTGGGGGTCCTGGGTATGTCTTCTGCCAATAGGAAGCACTCCTAGAAGTAGACACTGAGTTCATCAGCACAGGAACAAATAACTCAGTGCTTCAGGGACTCAGTACAGAAAAACTCGCTTATAAGCAATCCAGCGGTGGTGGGAGCTGCAGGAACAGGGGCAGGGGAGAAGTTAGGGTTCCAGGCTCCTCTGACTTGTCATCCTCCAGTCACCGTGTCAGAACACCAGCGACAGCTGACTTTACAGGGAAAGGACTCTGCTGGCTCTGTTCCAGAGGTCACAGCCCTTGGTTGCTTGGGCCTGTGAGAGAGCAATGTGTCCTGGCAGGTGGGCAGGAGGACACAGGGCTGAGATATAGAAAGAGGGGAACATCTGTAAGGCCAGCCTTGAGGTTGAGGCAGGGAGGTGGAGATTTTCAGGTCAGACATGCAAGCAAGCGCTCATGCCTACATGCACACGTGCGAACAGTCCTCTCACGTGCCAGCCCATGCTACCATGTCTTTGCTGTGCTGCACAGAGGAAGGGGAGGCTTCACAAGGACAGGTGGGCTCTGGAAGCTGGAGATGGGTTCTGACCTGAGCATGCAGAAGCCTGCCTTGCTGGTACCTCCCTTTTAGCTTGGTGTTATTCATGTTCCTGCCCTTGAGATCAGTCAGTGGTTTCCCGCATTATCTCATACCAGTGTGGTTAGAATTCAGGAAGTTTGCATGAACCCATCTTTCCGTCCATATGCGTCTTTTTTCTTTACTTCCTTCTCTGTCCCTCCCTTCTTTTCTCCCAGTTAGCCCAGGTTGGCCTTGACCTTGTGATCTTCCACTTACCACCTCCACTTCCTCTTTTACATCCACCCTTCTCCACCCTGTTTACTGCCCACTGGAGCCTGGAACACAATGTGCCAACAAGTGAGTGTGGTAAATTTCAAAAAGGAATATGGGAAAGGAGAAAATGTTGAGGCAGAAAGGAGGAAGGAGAGTAAGAGGGTAGGAAAAATTAAATATGAGATTGGACAGTAGGTGTTGTTGGAGCTGAGAAATCAGGGGATGAATGAGAAGTGCCCTCAAGCAGAGAGTAGAACCTGCAGCCTGAAGGGGGGTGATGGGCAGAAGCCAGGCTGTGGAAGGGAAGGTCTCAGGTCCTCCTTAAACACTGGCCTCAGGAGGGATGCATGCTCCGTAAACACACTGTGTGGGGTACCTCTCCTCTGCTACAGAAGAACAAACTGACTTGAAGTCACACAGTTCCTCCTCAAACTCCCTGCATGGTACTTTGGCCAATTTAGGGCAGTGGTGAGGCTGTCAACTTGAATCTCGAATCATCTGGAAGATGGACCTCTGAGCATGCCTTGCTTGGGTTGTCTTGATGACATTAACGAGGTGGGAAGATCCATTTTAATTGTCAGTAGGCCCTTCCCTGGGCTGGGGACTCTGGGCTGTGTGAATGGAGGAAGTGTGGGGGGCACTAACATGTTCTCTGCTATGTGAACAACTGCCTTGACGTCCTCATCCTGATGGACCGTACCTTGTGAGTTGAGATAGACCCTTAGCACCTTCAGTTGCTTTTGTTCAGGGTCCTTACTGAAGCATCAGGTAAAGAAACGAAAACATTTAGGGTGTGGAGTCGGAGGATGGATGGCATTTTCCCGTGCATCCCGGGAACACTGTGGCATCCTGTGCTGTTTTATGCACTGCATACATGTGCACGCTCTCTTTCTACCTGGCTCCAAACAGACAGATGACCCTATGGTTGAAAGAGAGCCCGCTGAAGGTTTTACCCGTGTATCTGTTTGTTGACATGCTGGGTTTTGAACGCCACACATGGTGGAACTTGCAGGTAGGTGCTTGTTGAATGACTTTGGGGACCAGCCAGTCATCATTCTCACGGAGACTACAAGGAATGGGTGAAGATTCTCTGAACTGGTCATCACGCCTCTGAACTGACCAGTTATCACCATGTAAAGGCATGTCCAGGCCCTCTGTGCACCATCCCCAACTTGACCGTCAGGAGCCTCTACTTGCAGCGACCTCTCAATTACTTGTTAGCTGTCTATTAGCTGTAGATTTGTATTTCTCTAGTATATAATCATAACTTATTAATAAAAGCCAGTCATTTACGTGTGCTGGGAGAGGGTAAAGGCCCACGCAGGAGTCAGAGAAAAAAGAAAATATTTTTGTCTTCTGAGTTTTTTCCTGTTTCTCCTGCTAAGTCCTCAGGCACATGTATGGTGTGTGTGTGTGTGTGTGTGTGTGTGTGTGTGTGTGTGTGTGTATGTGCATATGTGTGTGTGTCTTACAGTCAGGAGCCTTTGAAGTAATTTTTGTCCAGGAAGTTTCTATAATGCCAACTCCCTATGAAAAACACACTGAGATATTTTCTAATAAAACAAAACAAAACAAAAAAACAACAAAACCAAACAACCAAAACTTACTGGAAGCCTATGAAGAAAGCAGCCAAAGCGATGGACACGTTCCCGATGGTGAATCCTCATTTCTGCCACAGAAATCCTAGTCTGGAAACTGTCATTGTCTTGAGTCATTTTGATGAGAAAGCTCTCCAGGTCCACTTTAACTCCTGGGATAGGAGTTTCTGAGAAAAGCAAGAGCTGTCTGGTTCCCCTGGGGAGCGGGATGTGGAATAACTTTGCTCTCGACAGCCTGTGATTTGTTAGAGTCCCTTGGGGAAGCTTTGGAGGAGACAGTAGCAAGCTGATACGTAGTCTTGTGGCTTTGCATATGTGAAACTCTAGAAAGTTCTCCTGGTGGGGAGACTGGAAGATGGGGGCTGCCTCCTTACCCAAGGGAATGACTTGAATGTGATCTTCTTGTTACCCCGAGGTACCATGCCTGTTGTCTGCCTAGAGGTGCAAGGTCAACGTGTGAACTTGGGAAGTCAATGGTTTTCAGCTCTTGGGAAACTAGCGTCCCCTTCAGAGATCTGTCCTCAAGTCAAGGAAACTCTGCCACAGCGGGGCTTCAGAATGCTGACTCACACCCACCGACAGTTGTGTCAGAACATCACTGACGTTCTCCACGGGACTTCTGTTTCTGGCTTGCCCTGACTACGGATTTGTCAGCCTTAAGTGCCAAGCCCCTTCTGGTGTGGGGGAGGTGACATCAGAATGGCCTTTTGTGTGGATTCTGGCTCCTGTCTCTGGGGGATTCACAGTGTTGTGGAAAGATAACTGGCTCCTGAGGTCTCTGGTCACAAAGTCCCAGTGACCCCCAGGCCTCGTCCCCTCATGGTGGTGGTGGGGGCTTGGGTATCTGAAGATGAGAGATGCCAGCCTGGTTCTGGTCTCGAGTGTGGTCCTTTGATGTTGGAATACCGGCTCCAACGGGTAGAACTGTTTGTGAAGGATTAGGAGGGAGGGGTGTGACTTGGGGTGCGTTGTGAAGATTCACAAGACTCGCCATGCCCCCCCTCAGGTCTATTTCTGCCTTATGGTTGTTGGTCAGCATGTGAGCTCTTGGCTCCTGCGCTATGGCTATTCCTGCCTGCTGGCTGTCAAGATCCCCCCATGAAGCTCATGGACTGTAACCCTCTGAAGCCATAATTCCCAGGCAAACTTTCATTTCTAAATTGTCTTGGTGCTAGTGTCTCATTACAGCCACAGAAAAATAATCAAGACAAGGAGTGAACCGTGTCCTGGCCACAGCGTCCAGTACCTGCAGTCATGTGACCGGCTCCCCAGGGTCTTGGAATCCCCCAAGAAAAGTCCCCCATGCCGGATGTTCCTTTCCTTCAGATCTCTCGTGGCTGACACACAGGGAGAGACAGATGCATGGTCACACCCCATGCAGACGTGTGGAAACTTTAGGATGATGGCTAAGCGGACACTGCCTAGAGTCTTCAGAAAGTTCTGGTACCTTCTCTGGCAGCAGCGAGGAGGCTGCTTTGTGGGAAGTCCTTGAAGACCCAAGTGGGGGGGGGCAGATACCCTTCTTGCTGCTGTGGGAAATCAGGAGGCAGAAAATTTTGTTCTCTGTTAGGCAACCACAGGGGTCAGTGACCCCTTTCTATACAAAGCCGCATTGTAGGTATTTTAGGATTTGGAGCTTGCATGGATATCTCTGCTGCGCTGGGCTGCCCTGCAGATCCTGAGTGGCTGACACACTAATCTGTGCCATTCACCCTCTGAACACTTTCTAGCAATCCATACTTGTGTGTGTGTGTGTGTGTGTGTGGTTGTACCAGTGTTTATCCTCAGGGTTTTCTGGGCCAGCATTGGGCAAAGGGAGTTGGCTATGATTCCAGGGAATGAAGCAAGGCACTCCACGGCACTGTAGGCGCTTGCCTAATCCCGCCTCTGCAGACAAGGCTACTTACGGCTTGCCATCCACACCTCAGTGGGCTTTAGGGGAACATTTCTTGGTAAACTTAGGTATTATTCACACTTGCTAACGAACAAGTCATCTTGTGGGGATGACAGAGCTGGTCTGGGGAAGCGATGAGCCACACTGCACCGGAGTCTTTGCATAGTTCACCTGGCTGGCTCTCGGGCTAGCTGCCAGACAGCGGTCCTGCCACACAGCAGTTCTGCGGACTAGCCTCAGCACTAGCTTGCAGGGACAAGGCCTAACAAGCATTCTTTCAGATCCCACAGGTAGACTCTGCCGGGAAATTCAGCCCAGAGCCGTGGGCAGGAGGAGAGTTTCTGGAAGCCTGGGTGGTAATTGGTGGGGAGAGTGGCTGGGTTGGCTGGGAATAAGGACTTCTAAACCACCATTCCGGCAGAGCTCAGAGTTCTTGGAAGACAGAAAGCAGGAGGCGGTGGGGAGGAATGCCAGGTGTAATAGCTTCTTGCATTTGCCTGCTTGTTCCTGGCTAGTAACTGCATCTACCCTGCTGTGGCTTCCATCATAACTGTTACCACCAATCTTCACCAACACCAGGATGTAGCTTCTCTGGGAACCGGATTCCCCAAGTCTCAGCTCAGTCATCAATAAGTCCCGTACCATCAATGTTCTCATTAACTTCACCATCCCAGAAGTGTCTCTGCTCCCCAAGGGCAGAGGGGCAGCATGCCTGCCACTTGCCCTAGGGATACCTGGCTGCTTAGCTCCTCACTGCCTTAGGGGGCTACTAAGCACCAGGGAGATGCTCAGGTCTCACTTCCCCAGGACCAATCCAGGATGGGCCTTAGAAGTGTTTGCATGGACTCTCAACTAGGCTAGAATTCTTACGTCTTATACTCCGCTGCCTACTGTAGCTGTTCCTTTATTCTTAGGCGATAGCTATGGATGGATAGTTGATCACTTGGTGTTACCTGGTTTTCAGATTCTCAAATCAGATCTGTTTCAGGAACATGTAACCCCCCCCCCCCATACTAACTCTGCTCCATGGGTGGGGATGACTCATCTAGATAGGGGAGCGTCAAGTTCAAGCCTGGAATCTGGGGTACTTGGAGGGACAGCTGGAGGCCCAGGGTGGTCTGGAGGCCTTACAACATTGGGACCAGGAAGTTACAGATCAATATCACTGGAGACTGATCTATAGTAAGTATACCTTAGGTTCTTTCCCCATATGTGGTGCATGCATGAACACACACACACATCCCTACACACGTACACACACATGCGTGTGTGTGCACATGTTTGCACACACACACACATACACACACACACACACACACACAGGGTTCTGATCTGCATTTGCACTGTTTAGAGCTGTTTCACTTTCTAGGAAAAACTGCTATGCCCTGTTCAGATCCTGAAGACACTGACCTTCAGGAAAGGACAGAGTTGACTTCTCTTGGACAGTCAGATGTGGGAGGACACCGTGTCCTCTGCCTCTGTAACAGTCCTGATCGTCAGCACAGATGGGCTGAGTGGCTCACAGATAGTTGGTCCAGCATTTCCGGGGGGGGGGGGGTTGCCTTGCCTGTGGGAAACGCCCACCCTGACTGAACACAGGCAGCACTGTCCTGTAGGCTAGGCATTGGGACAGCATTAACAGAGTAAGGAAAAATCAAGCCCTCTGAGGCTTTCTCTCCCTCTGCCTCCTGGCTTCGCCGAGGGAGAGCTTCGCTTTGCCATGCCCCTCCTTCATGATAGACTAGAGCTGGGAACCCAGATGAATCTTTCTGTCCTTCTCTTGTTTACATCAGGGATTTGTCATGGTGATGAAGACAGAGCACAGACTTCTCCGATAATCACGCTGCGTGTTTGCTTATAGGAGAGGACTCCACATTTTCCTAGTGGCTTGGACCCCAGAGCATCCTCCAGAGAGTTCTAGAACTTTCCCTGTGGCTGCTGAGATCTATGGGTGAGATGTTCAGAAATCGGTGTCTTTAGTGAACCCACAGGAATGCATAGGACTCTCCATGGTGGGTCCGGCCAGAAGACTCCCTGAACAGTGTTAGGGACACTGGCAGGTGCCTGCCCTCCATTCCCAGAGTCATTCAGAACAGTCACAAAATGGCAGTGACCCAAGTTCCTCTTTAAATGGACAAACAAACTCAGTCCCCTATGCAATGGAATATTACCCAACCTTCAGAGGGAAGGAAATCTGACGCACAGTACAACCTGGGTGAATCTTGACTCACTGAGATTCCTGGGTCATCTTGTTCATAGAGACAGAAAGGGCAGTGGTTGGGAGCTGTGGGGCAGAGCGGAGAAGCTTCCTGTGAACTTGGACTCAAAGAGTTCTGGAAACGGATGGTTGGTAGTGACGGTCACACACATGCGTGAACTTATAGTCATTGCAGTGGGGCCTGGGGATGTGGCTCAGGGGTGGAGCTCAAGTTTTATATGCGTGGCTCTGGGTTGACCCCAGCATCCCTCATCCTGGCTGAAAAGTGGGTCATCCTGTTTATATTTCACCTTGTCTCCCTCAGAACACTGCGGATCTAGCGGATCCCTGAGGACCTCTGTGCCTACAAATCAAATCAAAGGCAGGAACCAAATGAAAGTAAGATTCACTCCCAGCGGGGAGAAGCCTAACTCTTCCTGGTCTCTGTGTTTCATTCTCTCTGGGAGGGATTTTTGCAGGGTGTCTTTCATGCATGAGGCTCCAGGGGCTCAGAAGTGGCCTGGTTCTTCTATACAGTGAGGGAGGCAGGAAGCAGTTCTGACGCCTGTCTTATGGTTCTGTGCTGAGCATAGAGCTGTCCCCAAACAGGAACAAGAGCCAGGCTGCCTTCCAAGGGCCCCTCGGTGTAGTGGGGGTGGCAGGTGGGGCAGAACAGCAACTAAAATGGCGGACTTTGTCCCCGGTGGAGGGAGGGGGCAGGGTGGTGACATGGGGGCCTGCAAAGAGAGCTGCATCCAGTCAGAAGACTTCAAGATGGTCACAGAGAGATGGTCGATCTGAGACGAGGGGAAAAACAGACAAGTGAATGAATGGGGACCTATTTCCACTTCCAACGTGCTTGTCTGCATTTAAGTCTTTTCAGCTCAAGGCTTTGGCTAGGTTCCTTCGGCGGTGAGGCTTTATGCACAGGGAGGCACAGGCGGTCATTACTGGTTACTGGTCTCAAGTTCCCAGGGAGCCTCTGAGGAACAGGAGGCTCCAGCCTTTCCCTCGGTGCTCCCTGCCAAGAGAAACACAATTTTGTCCATGAGAAAAAGCTTATAAAGAGATGGAGTGTTTGCTTAACACAAACAGCTAGCATTCACTTGGATGCTAAATACCAGCTCTGAAGGGACTTCCTTGGAGGGGTCAAGAGCGGCAGACACGGAGGCAGCACAGGGCTTCTGTGCAGAGGGAGGTGGGCTGTGTGGACAGATAAGTGTCGCTTCATGTCCTCACACAGCACCGGGTGGCTCTTGAATTTAGACAAGCTAGATAGAGTTGTCACTTTCCAAGATTCTGGCGACAGCCTTGCACATCTGTGTCTCCATCATCCACTCCGCAGAAAGGGAGTGTGTGGGAAGAGCCCAGTGTTTGCTTTGTGATTCTGCCTATTTGGATTCCACAGTGGGAGAAAGGTCAGCCTGGATGCTGCTGTCAGTGTTAGGGTTTCTATTGCTCCGAAGAGACACCACGGCCACAGCAACTCTTAGGGAAAACAGTTCATCGTGGCTGGCTTAGAGTTCAGAGCTTTGTCCGTTAGAGGCATGGGAAGCACAGTGGCGTGCAATGCAGGCACGCTGCTGCACAGGTCGCTGAGAGTTCTGTCTGAGCAGCTCTCTTTGCAGGCCCCCATGTCACCACCCTGCCCCCTCCCTCCACTGGGGACAAAGTCCGCTATTTTAGTTGCTGTTCTGCCCCACCTGCCACCCCCACTACACCGAGGGGCCCTTGGAAGGCAGCCTGGCTCTTGTTCCTGTTTGGGGACAGCTCTATGCTCAGCACAGAACCATAAGACAGGCGTCAGAACTGCTTCCTGCCTCCCACAAGGCCACACCTACTCCATAAGGCCACCTACTCCTAATAATGTCACTTCCTATGGGGCTATGGGGGCCATTTTCTTTCAAACCAC
The DNA here is from genome assembly GCF_014885135.2 of Alexandromys fortis. NCBI lineage: Eukaryota > Metazoa > Chordata > Mammalia > Rodentia > Cricetidae > Alexandromys > Alexandromys fortis. The sequence goes on along the minus strand of NW_026068012.1, from coordinate 2,218,451 downwards.
CACAGCTACAGATTAAACTAAAGGCAAAAATCTGTCACCAGGAGTTCTATTGGTGATGGTAGCTTCAAGGTGTGACTAGCCTTTGCACTCATGAGGTTGACCAGACATTTGAGTTTTTATTGTTGTTGTTGTTTTGTTTTTCAAGAGTCTCTTTGTGCAACAGTCCTGGCTGTCATGGAACTCTTCTCCGTAGACAGGCTGACCTTGAACTCAGAGATCCACCTGCCTCTGTGTTGAAATAGGAGCGGCAGGGCTGCGTTCCCAACACTCCGGCCGCTTGGCTAGCTCATGCCCGAAATAACAACACAAACTGTATTCATTTAAGAACTGCTTGGCCCATGAACCCTAGCCCTTACAGGCTAATTCTCTCACCTGGACTAGCCCATTTCTAATGATGTTTGTAAGTACCCCAAGGTGCGCTTACCGGGAAGATTCTAGCCTACATCCATCCGGGATTGGAGGAGCTTCATTGCGTGCATCTGCCTGGGAGAGCTGAGCATGG
>NW_026068012.1:2015729-2215154 GCF_014885135.2 Alexandromys fortis | reverse complement strand
GGGAGCAGAGCAGAGTCTGACCTCACTTCCTCTTCCGCCCAGAATTCTATTCTGTTTCCTCCTCCCATCTATCTTTTAACCTATCAGGGCCAGCCAAGCAGTTTCTTTTATTGCTCAGCCAATGAAATCAACAGATTGATATATGACACTCCCACATCACCTCTGCCTCCCAAGTGCTGGGGTTAAAGGCGTGCACCACTATGCCCAGGTGTACATCACCAGTCTGAATGCTATTACACAGCGTTCTCAGCAGGAGCAGCCAGGGAGCCCTCACCAGCTGGACATCAGCACCTCCTGAAGGGTTTCCATAGAGGCTTCAGTGAGAGCACACACAACATAGGAGATTGTGTGGTAAAGGGCCCTAGTGCACACAGTAGACCTCGGGAGGCGGCTGGCACGCATGACCAGCATCTCAGATACCACACCAGATCCATGGAGTCACTTTTCTTAGACACATATATTCCAGTGCTTCTCATACATGTTTAGTGGAACTTGTGTGGCTAATGAGGTTGAGACGGTCTTCCCAGGGGGGTCTGAATCAAACAGCACCATCAGAAGTATCCGCACTGATGACGGTAGCCATGAGACCCTGAACAGATCTGTTGCATGTCAGGTGAACCCAGGGAAAAAGCCAGTTATGCTTGGGATGTGGAATGTATGTAACACATCACATATATGATGCATAACATGTTCACATGTGTGATACTGTAACATACATATACGATACTGTAACATATGCACATATATAATACTGCAACATACTCACAATATAAATACTGTAACACACTCACATGTATGATACTGTGACATATTCACATATATGATACTGTAACATATTCACATATATGAAACTATAACATGCATATATGATACCATAACATGTTGGGAGGAGGCCACTTGTTGGTTCCCAGCTGCCCAGCAGCTCAGACCTGAAATAATCACACAGAAACTGTATTAATTAAATCACTGCTTGGCCCATTAGCTCTTATTGGCTAGCTCTTGCATTAATTTAACCCATCTCTGTTAATCTGTGCATCAGCACATCTGTCTCCAGCAGCGGCTCCATGGCTTCTCCCTGACTCTGCCTCCTTTCTCCCAGCATTCAGTTTAGTTTCCCCCGCCTATCTCTATTCCCTGTGCAGGCCTAAGGCAGTCCTTAATTAACCAATGGTATTCACAGCACACAGAGGGAAATCCCATATCAATAACATACATACATATATGATACTATAATAAACTCACATATATAAAACTGTAGCATACTCACATACATGATACAATATACCCATAAAGAGAGAGACTCATTTTAAGAACTTGGCTCACATGGTTCTGGGTGCTGAGAAGTCCTAACCAGGGGCACGAATGCTATGCCCAGGCCCAAATCTGAAGGCAAGAGGAGACCAGCACCTCAGTCTGATGGTGTCAGAGAGAGCCCTGCTTTCTTCTCAGTCAGCTCACACCTTGGGCTGACTGGATGAGGCTCACACTTGGGAGGATAATTTGCTTTACTTAATCTACCAGTTCAAAGGCTAATTAAATCCTTGAACACTTTCATAGGCTTATTACCTCCTCCTCAAGTTCACATTTAAAATTGGCGCGTGCCTGCGGAGCAGAGGTGTGGGTTCAACACAAGAGCCCTGTGTGTGTGGACCTGCTGAGGGAGTGCCTGGCTGCTGTGGTTTCTCTTAATGATCCAACGATTCATTGTGTTCACTCTCCACTCCAGCTGAGATGAAAGGCAAGACCATGACAATTTCCACAGAAGAAAAGGGGCCCAGGAGTGCGTGTACAGGGTGTGTGTAGTTTCCAAGAGAAACTGCTTCATGAATCAAATGTGGTGGGCAGGAGTGCCATCCGGTTAATACCTGTAATAACTTGTCTTCTACTAGACAAGTGCTGGGCTTTAGGGATGGGAAATGTGTTGACCAATCTTTACTGCCAGCTTGACTGGGTAGGGAACCTCTTAGGAGATGCACTTTGGGTGTGTGTATGTGAGGGGTTTGGAGCCCCCCAGGAGATGCATGTGTCTGTGAGGGGTTTGGAGCCCCCCAGGAGATGCATGTGTTTGTGAGGGGTTTGGAGGCCCCCAGGAGATACACTTCTTGTATGTCTGTGAGGGGATTCCAGAGAGGGCAAGACCAACTCTCAGTGCAGGTAGCACGGTCCCGTGACTGAATGAAAACAAAAAGGAAGGAGCTATCTGAGCACCAGGATTCACCTCTGCTCCGTGACTGAAGACGCGCTGGGATCAGAGGCTTCATCTGCCACCTCCCCTTCCCACCAAGGTGTACCGTGTGCTCACGCTTGGTGCCAAAGTGACCGTTTTGTTCCCCAAGTCAATCTCTGTTGAAGTTTGTCACAGCGATGGGAGCAGTAACCAATGCAGGGAAGATGAGAGAGTCACGATGTGAACGAGCACATCAGACAAGCTGGGGCAGTGCTGTCCCCGCAAAGACCCCGTTGGCAGGGACAGAACGGCAGCTGCGGATCGTCCTCTGGACGTGATAGCGGTGGTCCTCCTGAGTTCTCCACAACTGTGGTTGCTACCCTATACCAATACAAGGTCCGTCTATCCAGTATTCCAGCATTTGGGGGCCACTTGCAAGTCCCCCTGTTTCAGTTGAGAAGTCAGATGTCACTAATGGCTATTGTGGAGGAAGAAACCCACTTTTCTTCATAATATTCTTGCATAGTAGTACACACAATTTGCATAACTATTCAAGATAAGCTTTCCTTTCTAGAGTGGGAACCCTGGTAACTTGACCGTGCTGCCGTGGACAGTGCCACCTCCACGTGTATGTGCCCAATACTAACTGGACTCCATAAATCTCTCTCTCTCTCTCTCTCTCTCTCTCTCTCTCTCTCTCTCTCTCTCCCCCCCCCCCCCNCCCCCCCCCCCCACCTATCTATCATCTGTTTGTCAGAGACGAAAGTGGGAAGGGGATGTGTGTGGGGAGGACCCGAGAGAGGCTAGAGCGGGGAGTAAAGAGGTGTGTTTGATAAAGCTGAAATGCTTTGGGTATTAAATAAAAATAGAGGAATATGGTAGATTTGGAGGGAAATAGTCAGGGCACAGAAAGATATGCCAACAATGAAAATCAAGGAGGAACGACAGGGAGCTTACGAGTCACTTCGTGGGGGAGGCCGTGGACCAGTGAACTGCATTATTCTTTCTGGGTTTAGAATATTCTAGTCTGTAGGTCCCTTCTTCCCTGTCCAAAAGAGGTGTATGATGTGGGTATCCATGCAGTAGAGCAGACCTGGACAATTGGGGTGTGTGTGTGCCTTCGATATAAAATGGGGACAGATGTCCAAGGAGTGGAATTGTTAAGGGAAGCTCCCAGTAGGGTTTACAGCTACAGAAGGCACGTAAGGGGAGTAGGAATTTGCTTGTATTTGCATAATAGTATGCATAATTTGCATAAACATTCAAGGACTATAAACTTTCCTTTCTGGAGCGGAACTAGTGGGCAGGAGGTGGTCGTGCTGCGAGCCGGGCAGGAAGGAAGGGCCCTCCTCACACACAGACTTCCTAAGATTTCTGATCCCCCATGGATTATTACCATTCTGACATCAAATATGGCTAAAAATATCACAAAGAAAATCAAGTCCAGATGGAAAGCTGCCCCAGTCCGATCCAGCAGAACCCTTCATTTTTCTCGTCTGACACCGGCCTTGCTCTTGGAGTAATGGCCTCTTACTTTTGGCAGACGTCAGATTTCACGACCACAGAGTGATGATGAACACCGAAGGGCAGGGTCCCAAGTCTTCCACTCAGACTCAGAGTCTTGTGCTCAGAGTGTCAGCTGTGGCCAGGGTTTTTGGAAGGGTGCACAAGCAATCAGATATCTGGAACCTTCGGATGGAGGGTGCAATGCTAGCTGTTTCCTTTGGAAGAGTTTCCTGTGTGGTGGACATGATGCGGGAGAGAAACTGAGGATGGAAATCAGGTTGGCCTCAGGACTCATCCAAACCCTAGGGCATGAGGACCGGTGGCTTCCTTAGAGTGGTAGATGGGCTGGGGTCTCTGGAGATACTCTCCCTTCACAAAGGGTAGAGAAGCTATAGGTATTTACTCCGCACAAATGCAGGAGGGGCTAGGGAGTGTCTCAATCAGCAAAGTGCTTGTTGCCTAAGCATGGGGACTTGAGTTCAGATACCCCCCCCCCCCAGGAACACACATATAAAAAGCTAAACTTGGCAGCACCAGGGAAGTAGGAACAGAAGAATTTCTGGGACTCAACCAGCCTAGGTGAATCAGCAAGCTCCAAACTTGGTGAGAGATCCTGTCTCAAAATATAAGGGGTAGACACTCACACATATGTGTACACCCTGCATGAACATGCACATGCACGCACACATGCACACACAATACATACACATGTGCGTGCACATGTGCACACACATGCACACACACATACCACACCACACACACAAGCAGTCGCAGTACACCCAGCAGGTTTGTGGGTGGTCTTTGGAGATGCATACAAAGCAAGAATAGGATTGGCTAGTGGTAAGAAGCACAAGTCAAATATTAAACAAAGAGTCTATCCCATCTTGAGGCAGCACATTGCAAAAACATACGAAACTTATTTTGATCGATGACACAGGTTTTGAAGACTCTGTGGCATACTTCTGCTCTCTCAAGTATGGCTGCTCTGCCTCCAAATCCAGCCTGTGTCTGAGCGAAGCTAAAACACAAGGGTCCGTTCAAGGCTCTTGCCCTGGGCTGCACCTCAGAGGAAGTGATTCTGTCTCTAAGGAATCCATCTTTGTCAAGGCCAGCCTGTGGCCCGACATGGGATTTTCACAGGCTCGATATCTTTATTGCTGTAGAATGGTGCTGTGTTCCGAGTTTGCAGGGGGCCCCAGCTTACAGAGCTGCTCTGAGTTCACCTCATGGTGATGCAGGTAGGGTCGCATTAGGATTTTTTTCCCTTCTTTTTGAAGTTAAACTTACCAGATTGGAGGTATTTCCAAAGAAGCCTTCTGCTCTTGAAAGGCATTTCATTCCCTAAGCGCTCTGAGCTTGTCTTCGAGAAAGGAGGTCTGTGTGTTCTGAGATGGTGGTTTCACAAACCACCCCATGCCTGGCTTGCTATCTCCTGGAATGAGCTCTTGGCTGCGTAGTCAGCGAGACCCAGTTGGCGAGCTCGGGTTCTGTGGTTTTGTATGAGCAACTGTAGATGAGTGTGATGATTGAGTCTGTGCTGGACCTGGACCCTGACCGTGCCCTGCAGAGTTTCCAGGGAGAGAAGCCCATTTTTATCTTGGGGTAGCTTAACTTTCAAAGGACATAGCTGGAAAGAGCGTACTCATTCAGCTGAAAGTAATTGGCAGTTTTGGGAGCACAGCGCTTTGTCCGCAGGATTCCCTCTGGGTTTAGCTGAAGATGCATCAGTACTCAAGTGTGTCCGAGATGCAGACAAATGCCAAACACAGGGGAAAAGTTGGCCGGAGAAGTATCCGGGCTCAGGCTTTGGAATTCCTTGGGGGTGGTCAGGGACAACTTGGCTGGTAGACTTGGGTTTTATCTCAAGCTTTTGACCAGCTTATTTTTTTTTCCCTTTTTGAAATTCAGATTGTTTTGCTGTGTTTATTAAATAATTTTGCTAGACTACTCGGTGTGTGTTTGAAGATGAAAAGCCTCTGCGAGTGCCAGCTCTGACTGCTGATGTCTAAATTTCCAGAGCCCCGTCTTCTGTATGGCCGTGCACAGCAGGAGCTGAGAATTCAGTAGGCGGCAGGGCCATGTTTATCTTGCTCTTTTAACAAACACAGCCGTGTTGTATGAACTCTGAATGATTGGGGCAGGTTTGCCAATGGCGGGTTTTATGGTACTCTACTATAAGGATATATTTAAATGAATGGCTTTATTGTTTTTATATATGTATTTATTTTAGCAAGGTCTAAAAAAATGTATTGGCAGTAGAATTCCCCAGGCTGGAGAGATGGTTCAGAGGTTAAGAGTACTCGCTGCTCCTCCAGAGGACCTGAGTTTGACTCCCGGATCCATGGTTGGTAACTGGAGCTTCGGGTGATCTGATGCCCTCTTCTGGCCTACAAGGCACTTGCAGTAACATGCATACATATGCACACAGACACAAACATACATACACATAAATAAAATTTCAAAAAAATCAACAAAGAAGAAAATAGAATTTCAGATCCTTCCTACACCTGACCCCCTCATCCAGTTTTTCTATCAGGAACGTCTTGCATGAATGTGGTATTTTTCTTAAAGTGGATTAGGTGAACACTTTCCTACTAACTGATGTCCCTCTGTTTATCCTGGGCTTTGTCCCTTGTGTCTGAAGGACCTGTTGGTTTTGACACGCTGTTCTAGGAGTGTCCAAGGTAGCCTTACTACCTAAATGTCTCTGTCTCATCTGGTTGTTCCATCTCCCTTTGTCCCCTTTCTATAAACCTGTGGTGAGCTCTGACAGGCTTTAGGGGCCATCTTCACAGCCCCAGGATGTCCTGCGGTTAAAACCTTACCGTATGACGCCTTTCCAGACCACCCTCTCAGATTACACACAATCCTTCTCTTCTCATGGTTGATGGCGCTCTAGTTTTCCGAGTGCTGCTAGCATTCCGTTGTCTGCCTGTAGCAGGGCTGATCTACTTACCTACTGAAGATCATGCCAGTTATTTTCAAATCTGGCAAATACACATTGACACGTAGGTTCTTCTGACCATAGATTTTTGAAAACTCGCTTGGGCTTGTATGGGTATATTCCTTCTTAGCAGTGTTAGGAAAGACAACATCTAGATATCGTTTAGAATATGATTTTGGATCACGGGTGAGTTGTATTACAGCAGTATTTAAGTTGAAAATGAACTTGCTCCATGTAACATGTTCTGGTCTGGGCATCTAACAGGGAAAGCGTTGACCAAGCACCCAGGTGGAGGCTTCCCTGGGTCTAGTGCTGTCCCTGTGGTCACCGGGTCAGCTCACCGACTTTCAGTCTATGGTGCCTGTCATTTGGCTTTGACGATGGCCCTGTGATGGGGATTGGGGCTTCACAACCTCTTGTTCTAGACTTCACGAGGTCTTGGAAGGGCTGACAAGTACGTAGGATTCAAATGGGGTGCAAAACATTGCTCTGCTTGGTTTCAGTTGCCGTGGCTGCCCGGCCTGGTCTTCCAGCTACCCTGCGATCTGTCTTCTGCCTGGGCTCCGTCTCCCTCTTCCTGCTCCACTACAGTCTCTGATGATCTTATAAGCAGAGCTGGTGGGCTCTGCCCATGCTTTCTGCAGATAGGGTCTGAGCTTCCACCTCACCTCTTACTTTCCTATCAACACAGTTCACACCATTTTACCATGAGACTGGTCACCCGTCTTTTCAGCAGTTTCAGGTTTGCAAAATGCCTCTTTCTGTTAAAACGTCCGCAGTGCTACCTAGGTTCACAAGCTCACTGTGTCTGTATCAGAACACAAGCATCATAGCACAAAACTTGTATATGTTCATGTAGGGGTGCGTGTGCATGTGTGCATGTGGAGGTCGGGGACAATCTCGGGTGCCATTCCAAAGGTGCCACCATCTTAGTTTGTGAAACAGCATTTCTCATTGGTCTGGAGCTCACCGAGTTGCCCAGAATGACTGGCCAGAAGTGCCCAGGGATCTACCTGTCTCTGCCTCTCCAGGGCTGGGATTACAGGCATGTGCCATCTGTCCACACCCGGTCTTTTTACGTGTGTTCTGGAGATTGAGCTCGGGATGCTCTGGCACCTTTGTTGCAAGCACTTCAACACCTGAGCCTTCCCAGTGCTATGGAATAATTAAAAATATTGCCTGATTCCCTGTTAATTCTCAGTGATTTTTGTGGAGACGAAGGCATCAGTGTCTTTGGCAGAGTGCGGTGGAGCTAGGAGAGAAGCACCCACTGCTCAGCAGCTCCCGGGGGCGGGCGTTGAGTTATTTGTAAGCACACAGCCAAAACATTGTCCTCAGCATCGAGGTGGTGCCCACAGGGCAACAAACTAATGAACTAACGCACAAGGGAGGCTCTGTCGGGAAAGATTTTATAGTCGCAATGTTGTATTTCCATCATCATGATAAATGATAGTTTGTGAAAGAGATGGGTGCCGAATCGTGTGTGTGTGCGCGTGCGTGTGCATGACAAGACCAGGATATCTAACATCTTGTTCATACAGGTGCCTCTCCAGCAGGGAGAGAGCCCCAAGAAACTGGACAGGGCTTCAGCTGCGTGGTCTCTGAATGTGACAGCCCGAGAAGGTCACAATGTTGCCGTGAGGTATCCAGCTGGGTCCCATGAAAGACCATACCCAGGACATGGCAGTCAGGCCCAACTAGAGGAACATGTTTCAAAAGAGATCTCCCATACTCCACACAAGTTATCAAAGGCAGGAGAAGTAGAAAGCTCTTTTAGGGAAGACTGAAAGAGACTAAAGAGAGGAACAGCCAGGAGTGATGCCTGGTCCTGAGTCAGATCTGAAGAGAGCAGGACAATCTGACAAGGGAATTTATGGGGCTCACAGATGTGTGTGGAATACAATCTAGATAGAGGTCAGGGAAAAGAGCTCTATTCCTGTGACGTTTTCTAAATTTTCATAGATTTGCTATGGATCTGTAAGGAACGATGCACACGCTAGGAAATGGTTAAGTATTCAGGTGTAAAAGTTCCTGCTCACAAATGACAGACAGGAACAGTGTGTGTGTGTGTGTGTGTGTGTGTGTGTGTGTGCATATGTGTGTGTTGTGTTAATATTGTGAGACAGCTCACCAGTTAAGAGTGAGTACCGCTCTTGCAGAGGACCTGAATTCAGTTCCCAACATCAGTTAGCTACGAACACCTTTACCTTCACCTCCCGGGGATTTGAACCCTTTTCTGGCCTTTATGGGAACCACACTCATGTGTATGTGTGTACATAAATAAAAATAAATAAATTTAAAATTGTGTCATTATGTTGGGCTAACAGTTTTTGAAATTGGCAAAGTCCAGGCATTTAAAAAAAAATTTATTTTTTTTTAAAAATCCCTGCATTATTTGCCAACTCTTCAGTAAGTTTGAAATTATTTCCAAACACAGACTTAAGAAACTCTCTTGCCTATGAGAGCAGTAACAGTGTGGCAAAGTCAACTTTGATTTACAAAACCCCGTCCTTCCAGGGAAGGGAAGCCCTCCTAAGTCAGAGCTGAAGGGTGTGAACACAGGTGCATGGCAATTGCAGCCCACTCATGGTGGGCACCCATGAGAACAGGATGCACCATGGGTAGTTTCCCAGAACTCTCGGGATGACCGGGGGCAGCTTCTGGTGTAGGCTGGTCCTGTCCCTGAAGGTGTGTGGCTTCCGCAGGAAGTTCACAGGGAATGACGCAGGACCTGGTCAGCAGGATGGCATCATTGAGGCTAGAGAAGTCAAAGGGACCAGAGGCAGGTCCCCAGTGGCTCCCCCCCCTCCCCCGTCCTGGCTGGCTGGGGCAGAAGTTTGCGCTATAGACCCCTCTGAGGATCCTGGGGCTGAGGGGTCCTGTGCTTGCCCACACAGGCCAGGAGGAGGTGCTGTCACAGGCGCCGTACACGCATGGCAAGACCTCGCGAGGAAGGAAGGCCTGCGGTGCCGTGACTATCAGGCAATGAATGGAAGCTTTGCATTTTATTTGATTATCATCCTCACGCAATCTAGAATCACGGAAGCGTCTGACCTCAAGGTGTGCCGGGGAGGGATTTTCTCTATGAGGTAGGAAGATTCTAAACACAGGCAGCGCATCCCACTGCTGGGGCTCCTGGCTGTAGAGAAAGGAGACAGAGAGTTGAACACCAGCGTTCATCTCTCTCTCTCTCTCTCTGCTTCCTGCATAGAGGTGCTGTGACCAGCTGCCTCATGCCCCTGCCTCTATGCTTTCCCTTCCTCAAGCCACAATATACCCTTCCTTCCTAAAGTTGCCTGCGTCACAGTGAGGAGTAGCTGTCACCATAGTGTTTGGGGTGCCATTCTTGGTGTGCCAGCAAACCAAGGGGAACCTTCCTGTTATATGTATGCACATTTCCTAGGAAGTTTCTATGTCATCTTATGGACGGGAGCTGCAGAACGCTGCCCTACTGCAGCTTGGACTCAAGCCCCTTCCAGAGTTGACATGGTCATAAGCCTACTCAGCCCCAAGCCTTAGCCGACATTCTTTACCCAGAATGTAAAGGAAGGCTGGTCCTGTCCCTGAAGGTGTGTGGCTTCCGCAGGAAGTTGGTTGCTGTGTTCTGTGGCTTCCCCAGGACAGGGGTTGGTTGCTGTGTTCTGTGGCTTCCCCAGGACAGGGGTTGGTTGCTTCTTCTGTGGCTTCCCCAGGACAGGGGTTGGTTGCTTCTTCTGTGGCTTCCCCAGGACAGGGGTTGGTTGCTGTCCTCTGTGGCTTCCCCAGGACAGGGGTTGGTTGCTGTCTTCTGTCCTATGGCTGAGAACCAGGAGGCCAAATCTGTCTCTGTGGTGATCTGTAGCCACTCATGAATTCCTTTGTTTCCTCTGAGGTGTGGTTGGAAAATGGCCCTCAGTGGCTTGTAGGACCTATTACTCTAGCTCTGGACGAGGGATGTCAGTGTTTGAGTATGGATCTCAGGTTGGGGGAGGAGGCTGGCAGAAGGGCACCTTGCTCACCCACCATCCTTGGCAGTAGATCCGGGCTGCAGGAGAGGGGTGCACCAAATAGCTGAGAGAGTAGCGGAGAGCGTGGCTGTGGAGAAGGAGAAGAAGGTGATGCTGAGATGTGAGCCATGGGGAGACACTTCCCCCAGAGATGCTGGTACATGGCAGGGTCCTGCAGCACCATTGGAAGGAGGTCAGAGTGGCTCCAGAGGTGGTGGCTGGGAGCAGGGCCACCCCGGCAAGGCTTTATCAGGAACAATGGGGTGTGGGATTGAGGGAAAAGCCTGGGACTGACAATGTTCAAGCTAAATAATGTCTCATATGACACCAACTTTCAAAAATGTTATTCAGATGAACGGCACATGCTAAAACTGTCTCTGTGGCTGCATTCCATGTAAATTGGGTCATACCACATAGATGCTTTGTGACTGGCTTGTTTTGTTCAAGTGCTTGTATCTCTGTTTCTAGTTCATTCTTTTGGGTCTCAGGTAGTGGTCCATTGACTGGGAAATGACACATTGTACATCCCGTTCATCAATGGGGATCCTGGTTTACCCAATCAAGAGATCCTCTAAGCCCTGTGTGGACAGCAGCCACAGCAAGGCAGTGACCAGGAAGGGGTCTGCCAGAGTCCCAGGGGCCTGGGGGAGGGGTGAAGGCAGATTTTGAAAAAGACAGCAGTGAGCTGATGTGTTTGTGTATGGTGTGATGTGTATGATGTGTGTGTGGTGTATACTGTGTGTGTGATGTGTATGTTGTGCATGTGTGTGTGGTATCTGGTATGTTGGGTGTGTGTGGTATGTATGATATATGTGTGTGGAGTATAGTGTGTGTAATATGTATAGTGTACATGTGTTTGGTGTGTGTGGTGTACATAGTATGTATGTGTATGCTGTATGTGTGTGATCTGCATGTGGTATGTGATGTATATGATGTGTGTGGTGCGCATAGTGTGTGTGTATGTAGTATGTATGATGTATGTTGTGTGTGTATATGGTGTGTGTGATATGCATAGTGTGTGTATGTAAAGTGTATGTTGTGTGTGTGGTGTGTGGTATGTATGGTGTGTGGTGTGCAGTGTGCGTAGTGTATGTGATGAATGTTGTGTGTGCATATGGTGTATGTGTGGTAAGTATGGTGTATGTGGTGTTCATAGTGTGTGTGTATGTAAAGTGTATGTTGTGTGTGTGGTGTGTGGTATGTAAGGTGTGTGGTGTGCACAGTGTGTAGTGTATATGATGTATGTTGTGTGTGTATATGGTGTGTGTGTGTGGTAAGTATGGTGTGTGTGGTGTGCATAGTGTGTGTATGTAGTGTGTATGGTGTGTTACGGTGTGTGTGTGCTTCCTTGGTGTGGGTCTTTGAGCTATGTGATGATCACTGTGGGTGAACCCTATAGGAGTCCCTGTCCCCAGAGCCTCCATCTGGTTTGCCCTGGCCCTCTGAGCATGCTTTCTTTAGAATGAGAACTGGCGGTGAGTGACGTCTGCGGAGTGAGGGTGTCCTGCACGCACGCACCGGATAGGGGTGTGAATGTAACTTTCCTCTGTGGCTTGTGGCCTTTGACCTCAGAGAAGCAGGACAATGGGTCCAGCCAAGAAGTGAGCAGGAAAGGCCACTTCTGCCAAGGTCTCCTCAGGGGAACTTCTGTTCTGCATCCTGCTGGGAAAACTGCACAGGGTCGTGCTCTAAATGGGGCTGGAGAGACAAAACAAAACAAAACACCAAAGCAAACCAAAACAAAACAAACAAACAAACAAACAAAACACCCGAAACCCCAAAACACCAAACCAAACCAAAAACTCCTCTGTGAGGAACCGAGTGGAGTGGCCTGCAGTGTAGACAGAGCACCCTGATGGTGCATGCTTCTTGTTTCTGGACAGCAAAGTGGTCTGGGTCTGATTGACCAAAGCTTGGAATTTGGTGAAGAAGATATCTCCTTACCAGAGAGATGGTCCAGCCCTGCACGGTGCCATATCTTCTCATCTGGAGATCGCCCTGTTGATAACACACACACACACACACACACACACACACACACACACACACACACGCTCGCGCACACACACACATGCACACATACGTTCACTGCATACACACGTGTCCACACCCCATACACACATGTGCACGCACATACTACATCACACAATATCACACATATGCACATGCTGTACACACCACACACATACCACATATACCACACACACTGTATACACACATGCACACATACACACCACATCACACAATGCCACACATGCACGTACATAACTGCACACACCACACACATACACACCACATATACCACACACACTACACACACATATGCGCTGACATGTACACACCCCACACATACATGCCCACACTGAACACACCACACACACACAATACACACATATTCATGCCCCCCCCCCCACTGTTGACTGAAAATCTCATCTCCCAGGACTTGGCTGACCGAGTCCTCTTGAGGAAGGGACTGAGAGCCACACGCTTGGCAAGTGAGGGACACTGTACTGTGGCACGCAGCTCTTTTTGTTCTTGGAGACACTGAAGACGTGAAGTCAAGCCACTTTCAGTCGATGCTGGACACAACTTCTGAAGTTTCTTCCCATGACACCCTTGTCTGCTAGCCGGACGCTCATTGATTCTGTGAATTTTACATCTCTCCATTCATCGTCCCTGGATATGTGAAAAGACAACCACCAGCCCAAGGTTTGCCCTCACATGTGGTCATCTCCAGGGGCCTCCTGTACCTGGGATGTTTCAGCCCTGTAAACCCCCAATGACCCACTAATGTTGAAGCCTCCCTTCCCTCATTCTGCTCTCAGAAAACTAAGGTGTGCAGGGGCTCAATGATCCCCAAATTTCAGAGCGGGTGAGTGGTACAGATGGCTGAAACAATCTTCATCTCTCCTTCATTTTGATTTATAAGTACATTAAAAATGAAATTCAAAGACTGCTTCCCCCTCTGCCCCATCCCTACTACGCGGGGACATATGCCATTACACACCCGCCTCTCTTAGGTCACCTAGCATTGTGAGAAGAATTTTGTCATCTGGTCAATATTTTCTCTGTAGTTTTTGTTTTAACTAATTTTTTTTATAGCATCTCATATAGTCCAGGCTGTCCTCAAATTTGCTATATAACTGAGTTCTGATCCCCTGCCTCCACCTCCTAAGTGCTAAGATTACTGTGGTATTGACCAGGAATGGGGATCAAACTCAGAGCTTCCTGAAAGCTGGGCAATTGCTCTCCCCACTGGGATCTCCCCAGACTTCACAGTCATTCTTAACGACTGTTTAATAGTCTAACAGGAAAATCCACACGGTGTTCTTTCAATAATATATATATTATAGACATGTTTTGTGCTCTGGAATTTTCCGTCTTTGGGCATAGGTATTAGCACTCGTTTGGTGTAGAATTGTTTTCCCCAAAAGATAAGGCCAAGTTCTATTCCCTGTGACCTGGGTTTTGTTTGGAAATAGGATCTTTGCATCCATCATGAGGGCGGGCCTGATAAAGGCAACGAAAGTCCTTATTAAAGCTAACCTCCTACCTCGCAGGGCCAACTTTTCTATGGAGTGGGTTCCTCGGTAGGTCAGGGTCCTTCCTGGGTCATGACTTTCAGGTCTGTGTAGTGGAGAAAATTCAGAGAATCCCCCGGGGAACACCATTTGATGCTGGAGGTGGGGGTTCCTGAGTGACCGGTGGTTGTTATTGCTAAAGCGCAGAACCTTCTTTGAGACTCAGAGCAACTGAGGCTCCAGGGGATTGGAGAGGCCCCCTGGAGGCTCAGGCATGGTTTATGATCTACCTAGGCTGGGCAGGTGGTGGCCACTGGGCCACTGGGCGTTCCTCTCCTCCTTCCTGCCACCTTCACTTTCCCTCCAGACGTGAGAGGGCTCCCATGGGGCTGCAGGTGTGCAGATGGAAGAGAAAGGAGCGGAGGAAAATACAAGACCCTTAGAGGGTGTCAGGGTCTTGTTGGTGGGGCTGGCCGCAGCTTAGGGGTGCAACCTTGGAGTCCCCAGGCCTATCAGCCCATGCAGGCAGCCACTGGCCTATTCCCCTCCCCTCCCCCACGCTCTTTGTAGCTCACTTCCTGAGCACCTGGCTTTGGGGGTGGGTGGCTTCTGTGAGAACCCAGACCTGCTGGAGGCTGTTGAGGGATCTCACAGCTTTGAAGGCTTGTCTCCCTGGCAGGTCCACTGGGGGTTGTCACCACTTTGATCCCCCCACCCCCTGTGTACCCAGCCTTTCTCAGTCCCCAGCTCCCTTGCGAGTCCTAGGAGAACTGTCGGCCCCACTACAGTTAAGGCACAGCCTGTGTAGACAAGCCTTCTGGGAAAGGCTTCTTGTTAACCCAGGGATACAGCTCTGTAAGCCCAGGGCTGAGGTAACCCAGGGCCACAGCTCAAGCCCAGTGTTGAGGCTCCTGTATCCACAGGGGTATCCTGGGCTCACCTAGATTTCTCTGCAGAGGCAAAAGCCAAAAACAAATCAAAGCAAATCCTCTTGGAAAATGTATCTCACGGAGGATACCTCAGTCACCCCAGCCTAACGACACCACCAAGGGTACTGCTAAGGGTCAGTTTGTGCTTGGAAGGTTGAGAGTTGGACTGGATTGGGAGGGGTTGGGTCATTCAGCGCCATGCAGCTTACCAGCAATGGCCTGAGCATCCGTGGGCAGACCCAAAGCTGATCAAAGGGGACACATCTTTTCTCTTCGGGTGATGGGTGGGTTTTGTTGGTGGAAAAATGCCCTTCTATGTTGTCTGTGAGGAGCTTCATTTGGCCCCATATCCAGTCGCTCCATTGCTGTGTGCTATTGTTACAGAGTGAGCAGGAGGCGTGTTTGCAGGAAGGTGCAAACCTTCAGCCTGCAGCTGGAGGCAGGAGGAGATAAAGTCTGAGTGACACCTCTAGCTATCAGGGCAGGATGTCACCAGGTAGTGATGTTGCCTTTGATGTTGGGTCTTCCCCTTCTCTCTCCCTGGTCCCCAGACAGCCAGGTAGGTTAAGAAAGGCACTTGGCACAGAACACATGTGTCACAGAGGACATTCACCACATGCAGGACACACATACCCCACACGGGATGCATTGTATGTGCATGTGTGTATGTATACTGCACACAGGACACGCTGCATACACAGGACACAGACTGAACACAGCGTACATATCACACAGGGCATGTACCATATTCTGAGTACATGTACCACACATAGGACACAAACTACATACAATAAGATCTTGTGTGTGTGTGTGTACTGCACATAGGACACAGTGCACACAGGATACACTGCACACAGGACACACTACATACACAGGAGACATTGAACACACAGGACACACTGCAGACACAATACATACTATATAGCACACACAGGACACAGTGTACACACAGGACAAACTGCACACAGAGGACACACTGAACACACAGAACACACTGTACACACAGGACACAGTGCACACAGGACACACTGCAAACACAGGACACAGTGCACACACAGGACACAGTGCACACACAGGACAAACTGTACACATAGGACACAGTGCACACACAGGACACAGTGCACACACAGGACACACTGCACACACAGGACACACTGCACACACAGGACACAGTGCACACACAGGACGCAGTGCACACACAGGACACACTGCACACACAGGACACACTACAGGCAGGAGATGTACTGTATACCCACCACATATCACAGAGAGGATACACACTGAGTCCAGAGCACATGTTTCATATGGATCACAAACCATGTGCAGGTAGTACAGCCTCTCTACCCCGAGAGCAGAGGGTTGAAAAGTGAGCACCCTCCTGAGCAAATAAAGGTCAAAGAAAAGTGGGGACGAGGAAAGATGCATGGTAATCTTTATTATTATAAATGTGTCTTTTAACATGCATATAAACTAAGTGTTTCTTGTAGAAAAAAATCTAGAAATGACAGAAGAATAAGGGAAAAGACAAAGATCATTTTGAATGCTGCCAGGAACAGATAATTCTTGGAAAGTCAAATGCATCTCTCTAGTCTCCATGCATGGATGCACACTAACAGACATGGAAACCCCCTCCCCTTTATACAGATCTCAAAGATCACCCTGCCAGTAGTAGTATGCTCCTCTTGTGTGAATGTCAAATCCCATGGCAGGTGTCTTCTCATGTCTTTGGAAACATGGACTTCAGGAGCCCTTACCATCCCTTTGGAGAGCTAAGCTGCCTATTGTCAAAACATCCAGGCTTGTCTTTGGACATAGAGCAAACTCTGGGCTCTAAGTGTCCTCATCTGTCAATTGGAAGGACCCGCCTTAACTCAGGTGACTGCTGTGGCCTTAATGAATATTTAAGCCTTGCAGTTTGCACTGATGGATTGCTACCTAACTCAAATGCCTTGTGAAACTGAGTTAATTACTATAATTTGTTCATTTGGGGTAATTAGCACTCTAAGAATAACTTATCTGGGGTCTGAAGATGAGCCAAGGATTGGCAGTCTCCAGGGGGCTGCCATAATCAATCACTGCTGCTGGCCAATCACGTGGGCCATGCGGGAGGGGAGAAGGACTAAGGGAGCCTCTGTCAGCTCCTTGTTTTCTTTTGTCTTCCTGATTCTAATCTAGTACAAATAGATAGTTCACTAAGATTTTCATCCAGGCCTTTCAGAGGACAAAGTGAGAATGTTTCGTTGGGAGTTTCTGTAATGGCCACAGCGTTTGTCTCTGGTTCTTGGGACAATTCCAGATGTGACTAATTAGGCCCTCAACACTGTGGAGTAGGAAGAGGTGGCCTAGAGCGCATAACAGATGAGCTACACACACACAGGCTGTGGTTTGGAGAGATGTCTGTAACATCTGTGTGGAGATGGATTATGACCCCCATTCCATCCTCCAGTGCCGGCACACACGCTTTGACAGGGCTGTTTCAGTCTATGGAACAGTTACATAAAGGCAAAGAACAGAGTGTTTGTTGTGGGTTCAGTCTTGAGAAGTCCAGGTCATGGGGTTATGGTGCATGAAGAAGTGAGGCCTTGTGCTCTGGTCCTTCATAGGAATTCTCAAGGCTTATTGTTGTTTTCTAGAATATTCAGCATCTGGCTGTAGAAGTATCAGAAATACCAGAGCCCTGAAGATAAGACCATGATGGCCATAGGGCCTCTTCTTAACAACCTTGGTCCGCTGTGGTCTAGCTTCTATAGGCCTCCCCTCTCTATGTGGTGGGAGGGGCAATGAGCTGGTGCAGAAAGGGTCAGTCAATTCCCAGTTCCAAGTTTGTCTAGGGACACAATTTAAATCTATCTGCATCGAGGCTACTGACGGTTGACTGATCCAGCTGTGGGTTGGGACCCAGGGCCCAGGAAAGCAGGCATAGGCAAGAATGTGTCTCATAGTTTCCTCTGTGTCCTCTAAGGATTACCGTGATTACCCATTGAATTTGCTCTCAGACTTTGGGAAAAATCAGGATCATTTCAAGCCCTTACATAATGCTTGACTCTCTGCCTCCATAGCACAGGTTTAACTGGGAATGAACAAATCAAAGTGCTTCTGCAGATTTTAGACTGAGCTCGCATAGTACAGTCTTACACCCTACCCTCTGGGTATGTGTGTGTGTATGCACATATGTGCACATGGGTACACATATGTGCATGTGAAGGCTGGAAGTTGGCATTGGATGCCATCCTCAACTGCTCTTCTCCTTGACTTTTGGACAGCATCTCTCACTGAACCCAGAGCTCACTGATAGGCTGGAGCTGGCCAGAGAACTTCAGAGACCCACCTGTCTCCACCCCACTCCCCCAAGGCCAGGGTTACAGGTATGTGAGACCATGCCTGGTTCTTCTGTGCTGCTGAGGATCCAAATGCAGGTCCTCACGTCTATAAGACAAACCCTTCACCAACTGAACTCTTTCCCAGCCTCCTCCTCAGATCCTGAAACACTGACTAGTTCATGCCAAACTTTGACTAAAGATACTAGCTTGTCTTCATTTTCCCTGATTATATTAGGTTGAGAAGGCCGATGCTCCAAATTTCCCTTATCCCTGGGGATGGTGGACTAATAGAAAATGTAAATGTTGTATGAATTTCTCCCTCATTCCTAGCGCTGACATCTCCATTGTGGAATGTACATATTTAGGACTTAGATAACCCCCTGGAGGGGTTCAGCCAGACCATTCTAGAATGTCCGTCTATATATTTTAAAATTAAACCTTGTTAGGGGATATAGTCTGTCACTGTGGCAGGACCATGAGGCTGGCTGATCACGCTGTCAGGAAACAGAGGGAATAGGAGGCAGGGTCCAGCTTTAAAACCTTAAGGCTGGACTTCAGTGATGACTTCCTCCAGCTAAGCTCCACCTCTGAAAGGTTCCACAACCTTCCCAAACAGTGCCAACAAGGGACCAAGTATTCAAATACATGTATTCAATTCAATGACTCCATCAAGCCAAGGGGCTTGACTTCTCCATGACAGCACATTGTCATCAAATGAGAAATGATCCAGTCAAGAGGCCAAAGTGGCAGCAGAGACAAGGCTAGTCATGCAATGGTACATCCCATTGGGGAACATAAGAAGAAATACTTGGCCAGGATCGTGGCGGGCTTGCATAGTCTACTCACAGTGCACAAGGAAAGTGGCAGTGGTGTGTGTTTGAAGATATCAGAAGAACAAAGTGGAGAAACAGGAGACGTTCAGAGACTGGAATGAGGTGGGGCAGGCAGCACCCCATAGAAATGGCAGGTTAGTGGAAAGAAGAAAGGGAATAAGGGTTTTGACTGGACAACCTGACATCCAGACAGACCTGATAGGAGACAGAATGTGGCTGTGGCTGCTTAGCATGGTGGCCCCGAGATGCTGAGTGGGGACTGGGTGGCTTCCCTGGATGGGTTGGGTGGATGGAACCCACTGTTCCCTGACGCTCTTATTGCCCTGGAGAGATCTGCTGAACTCAACATGAATGGAGGTCAGACGTTCTTAGAAGCTCAGGCCTCCAGTTCTCACACAGGGAGCTGGGAAAACTTTTGTGGTAGAAAGAGGGGCTGTGGTCCCCTTCCCCAGACCTCATCCCCTCCACATGCCCCCACAACCTCTGACCTTTGCCTTCTTCCCCAGTCTAGTGTTTCGTGTGTGAGTTGAAGGGATGGGTCTGGGCTGCCCTGGTACCTCGAGTTCACTGGGTCAATGCTCATCTAGCCTCTGTCCCAGGTAAGCCTCCTTCTTCAGCCTTGGTGTCTGGGGACACAGAGAAGGAAAGCCCTAGGCCTGCTCTAACCAGTGTGTGGCTCTGCCCAGGTCGCCTCCCTTTTCCAGGTTTCAGTTTTGTCATCTGTGAAATGAGGTTAATGGCAGGGTTTTGGCTTGTTTGTTGTTTCCAGTCTCAGAGGTGGCTGGGAGGATGAGACAGAGCTGTACCGTGCCTGGTGTTTAGTGAATGACATCAGCTCTAGGGACAGCAGTGATGACATCACACAGGATCAACCTGAGGATGTAGCCACCTGCTGGCACTCGAGGCGTTATCTGAATGGCCAGAAGAACCCATTCCAAACGAGACATGAGCAGGAATGTCCTGTGTTCAGAGGACAACGCGTGGCATGAGAGAGGGTTCACTGCCACCAGCTGAATATGAGATTGCAGGGGGTGCGGGCCTCTGTTGTGCTCTCACTCCCAGGAAGCTTGCTGCACTGCAGCTTGTACTGACTGTATGACGCAGGAAGTCTGGAGTAGGTCCAGGAGCTCGCACTTGTGATGGGCACCGGGGGAGGCTGACACTGCTGGACCAGTGTCACCGCTGGGCAGATTCTAGCTTAGACTCCAACACGGTGCCCCTCTGAACATGAGTAAGGCTTGTGTCAGACTTAAAGGGTGAAGGATGATGGGTTTGTTCGCACGTCTAAAACCCCAAATTAGTCTTTCTGTGTGTGTGTGTGTGTGTGTGTGTGTGTGTGTAGTAAGCATGTAGAGGCCAGAGATCAACTGGGGTGTCTGTCCTTTGGTGCAAGCACCTTGCTTTTTGAAACCGGGAACCTGGGGCTTGTGGATTAGGCTAGGCTAGCTGGACAGTCAGAGAACCCCAGGAGTCTGCTTGTCTCTGGCACTGGGATGATGAGTAGGCTCCCCCATACCCAGCTTTTACACAGGGGCTTATGCTTGGTTGTCAAGCACGTCACCAACGGAGATATCACTCCCATGAGGTTTTCCTCTATGAAAACCGTCTCCCGACTGTGAACATGGAAGTAGAATAATTTTCATAGTTATATTATGGCTGAAGTAAAATTACAAGCAGCTCCCCTGCCACCAACAATACCCAGCCGTGGCACACAGCCCATCTAAGACTTTCTTCTAATATGCAGACGCTCCTCAGCTTCATATTCTGCACCTTGAGAGGCTGCGAGGAGTCATTCCATGACGGGGGTCTGGTGGCTTGAGGCTCCACATGGGGGGCCCCACACCGGGCTCTTAACGGTTGTCCCCTGCTCCTCATGGGTGGAGTCGGTTGGCAGGCCTCTCTGCTGGCAGGGGAAGGTGGGAGCAGGATGGCATGGGGGTGGCTGCTGGGCTTGCCTGAGCTTTCCTGTCATTCTAGTCTGCTGCTCAGAACCTAAATTTAGTGCCAGCTAAATAAAGGGATATTTTCAGGGCCAAAGGAGGTGAGAGTGGCCACGGGGACAGGGTACTGCTTGCCTTGGCTCAGAATTCTTTATTCTTTGGGTCATTTTGCTGAGGGATGGTAGGTTCCTGTGGAACCATGGGGGTTGAAATCAATAAGGAAGCAAAGTCCCTGACTGAGGATAAGTAGAGAGAGGGGCCTGCTGTCCGAGTAGAAGAAGTAGAGAAGGAGGGTCTTCCTTGCTTCTCACTCTGCGAACCCAAAGCAAGGCGGTGGGCTCTTTCCAGGCACCTCTCTGTGGGCGGGACTCACTGCCTGGTGGCTGTTTTCTGCCCTCACGCTGTTTCCTGACTGAGGCAGGGCTCTGAGGAGTAGGGAACAGCTGGCAAACTGGCCTGTGGCTGAGAAGAGCTTTTTACCACATTGCTCACAGGCTACATCAACTCCTCTCGTCACCCTCCATGTTCCCAGTGACCAGGGGCCTTGTTCCATGTGTCAAAATCTAGAGGCCCAGCTAGGGACATTCCCCCCCCCCCCCTTCCCCACTGCAGGCTTCTTGGGTTTCTGCGGGAGACACGTGACTCTGGAAGACCCAGCTGCTATTCAGTCTTCCGGAACGGGATTCCTGGGGGTTAGAAGAGTGGGCTGTGGGGATCCCAGGAATGTGTCGGTGGTACACCTGTCAGC
Source organism: Alexandromys fortis (assembly GCF_014885135.2). NCBI lineage: Eukaryota > Metazoa > Chordata > Mammalia > Rodentia > Cricetidae > Alexandromys > Alexandromys fortis. The sequence continues at coordinate 2,193,260 of NW_026068012.1, read as the reverse complement.
AAGCATCATCGGCTGCTCTCTAGGTACAGACCACACCAGATGTGGGTGTCCCATCCCATCCTGGGTCACACCTCAGTCCGTAGCCTTTGACAGCTTTCGGTACTGTGTGACATTTGAATGAGTGCTTAGATTATCCGTGGCAAACAACAGTGAGATTTCCGTGGCTGTGGAAGATGGTGGTCGTCTTTTGCATGCATGGAGGAGTCTTAGGAGTCCTGGCCCTTGGTGTAGGGGAGGACGAGAGGTTTGCATGGAGTGGAAGGACAGGATGAAGTATGGGAACCCAGGCTCAGGTCCCCCAGCCTTCCAGACAGATGATCAGTGGCCTCTTCTTGTCACCTCCATCCTTTGAGATGCACAATACGCTTCTTGTTTTAAGGTTACGTGTTTAGGGGAGATGGTCATAGGACATTTCTAGATGTCTTATGATGTTTCCTGAAATTCATGTCCTCACACAGCTTATGAATGTGACCCTGTCTGGAAGGATGACATGTTGGATTAGGATGGCCCTAAGTTCAATGACTGATATCCTCAGAATAAGAGAACAGGAGCAGCCATGTTCGGAAGGGAGTCAAGGGGCAGGGCGGTGTGGCTGCCAGCAGGGTACTGGTGGTAACTGAAGCTCGGAGGGCTGGAAGAAGGGTTCTCTTCTGAGTTTCACTGCCCCATCCGTATCCTTATCCTAGACTTCCCGCCTCCACAACTGTGAGGGAATGGATCTTTCTGTGAGTCGAGAGCAGCAGAATTCCTACTTGGTTGTGGTGTTCCTAGGAATGCATCCAGCCGGGAATCCCTTTCTGCAGGCTGCCTGTGAGAAAGCACAGGAGATGTGCTATAGTGTCTGGTAGGGAAGTGGCCCCAGGCCCCCAGCCTTCCCCTTATCTTCCTCTGCGCAGGCTTCCGCTGTGGGGCCAGGGCAGCTGCAAGCAAGGCCTCTTCAGGCCAGGAACTCAAGAGGAAGCATAGTGGTGGCTCATGTTCCAAGTCAGATAGGAATCTTGGCTGTGGCAGAGGCTCTTTTCCTTTGTCTTGCCTGTGTTCCAGAGATAAGGGAGAGGGAAGGAGAGAGAGCTGGCTCCAGTGCAGAGGAAGCCATGGGAAGTCCCAGAGAAACAGCCTTCCAACGGATGAACCAGGCTTTGCAAAGGGGGCTGGAGTGAGAAACCCACATCGCCACAATTCTGCTTTTTACCAACCACGTGACCCAAGCAGGACATGCCTCCCAGACGCCTCTGTTTCCTCACCTGAGAGGACCCGGGGCAGCTGAGTGACGCACAGACCAAGTCCTTGGCGAGGTTATGGGAGGCCCTGGTGCAGAGAATTCTGAGAATACAACCTCATGCGTAATGGCAGCTACCAGAACACACAGTGATGATGTGGTTGTCTTGGTAACGGATGCTGCTGTTTGGGAAATTACTATTGCCAGTGGTCAGGATCATGGTATTTAACACTGAGTCCCTCGGTTGGTTCTCTTCTCTCCAAGGTTGTTGGTAAGATGATCACTGTGACGAGAGCCTGAGAGAAACAACCTACAAGGAGGAATAACTCCGGTTCCTGAGGGCTCTGCCACATTCCCTTGCCCCACTGCGATGGGCTGGCAGGGATTATTGGGGTGGCACCAACGTGTGCTGGCAGAGGCTACTCCCTGTGGGAAGTAGAGGAACAAGGACACCAATGGCTACATCTTTTACACCCCCCAGTTTGATCTCCTTCAGCTGGTTCCCACCTCCTAAAACTTCCACTGGCTTCCACTACCTCCCCAGATAGCACCGTCTGTTGGAGACCTAACTCCCAATGTGTGATGCAGTAGAGGAAGCTTCATGTGTAGAGCGTGGTAAGAGGGTCAGCTCATACTGCAGATCAGCCAGGCTGCCCACACGGCCTCACTGATCCATCACTTTTGTACCACCTGCTTCTCTGACTTGAAGAAGGGGCACAAGGCATGTGACCAACTGCGTGGATCACAGCGACCTTGAAGCCCAGATTCAAGAAGGTGCTGGGTGTTTCTTGGGCTTGGAGCTCCAGCAAACAACCTCTATCTATAAGACATTTGTCCTATTGAGTAAGCAGAGTCTGTCCTCCACCCTGCTTCCTGGAAACAGGCCCTTCCAGAATAAAACCCTGAAAGGAGAAGGGCTACAGAAGGCAGAGCCAGTGGCCATGGTCACACCAGTCACTAACTAGCCTATTGTCTTTCCACGGCCCCTTATTCAGGAATGGCCTTGGGACTTCTCAAACACCTGCTTCAGCGCTGGAAGAAAACAGTTTCTCTTTGTCTAGCTAGGTGATGTCAGTGGACCTTGGGCCCACTTCCTCGGAGCACACGGCCTCTCCCTCCCCACTCTCTCACAAGGGTCCTTCGAAGTATAATTCTACTGTCCACAGGTGGAGAGAGAGGGGAGCTTTTATTTTGGGCCCGGTTGGTACTGCCTGCTAACACTGCTCTGACATCAGAACTGGATAAAGACACAGAAAAAAAAAAAAGACTACAGACCAGCATCCCAGTCAAATACAAACACACAAATTCTCAACAAAATACTTGCAAACGGAATATAGGCACACTTTGAAATGATCGTTCACAACGATTAAGTTGTGTTTGTCCCAGAGGTAGAGGGATATTTCAACATACGAGAATCAACAAATGTAATATAGTTTATATAAGAAAAAAAATCACAGGATTCTCTCAACAGATGCAGGAAAGGCCTTCGACAAAGTACAACATTCCTTCATGATAAAATGTTCCTGAGATACTAAGGTTGGAGGCAACATGCCGTAACATAATAAAAGTCATATAAGACACACGTACAGTATAATCCCACAGCCAACATTACACTAAACAGAGAAACACCCAAAGCAATTGTACTAAAATCGGGGAACAAGGTAGGGATGCCCACGCTCTCCGTTCTAATTCAGCTAAGTGCTCACAGCCAGGCGGTGGTGGAGCATGCCTTTAATCCCAGCACTGAGGGAGGCAGAGGCAGGCGGATCTCTGTGAGTTCGAGACCAGCCTGGTCTACAGAGCTAGTTCCAGGACAGGCTCCAAAGCCACAGAGAAACCCTGTCTCGAAAAACCAAAAAAAAAAAAAAAAAAAAGTGAGAAAAATAGAAGAGGCACGGACAGAACCCTGTTTATAGATGTGATGCTTGACCAGAAAACAGCTAGAACTGGTCGGCACTTCCGCCCAGGGGCGGGGTCCAAACTGACCTAGCAAAATTAGCAGTCTCGCTATACACCCATGACAGATACTGAGAAAGAAACCAGGGAAACAGTCCTGTTTACAACAGCTACAAGAAAGAAAGAAAGAAAGAAAGAAAGAAAGAAAGAAAGAAAGAAGGAAGGAAGGAAGGAAGGAAAAGAGGAAGGAAGGAAGGAAGGAAGGAAGGAAGGAAGGAAGAAAGGAAGGACCTGAAGTGAACCCATCTGAGCAGTTAAAAAGCCGCTAACCTGAAACTTGAAAACCCCCAGGAAAGAAGTTGAAGGAGACACTAGGTGATGGAAAGACTCCCTCAGCCCACGGATTGGTCACTATAAAGTAACCATCCCACCAACGCAACGTCCAGAGTCAATGTAAGGCCTAATTGCCGCCGTGCTTCCCAGAAACACAAAGGACCTGGACGACCTGAACAGTCTCCAGCTTCCTGTGACCTCTGTCTCCCCAGAGCTGAGGCCACACTGCCTGGGTGTCTGGCCCGGGTGTTAAGGAATGTCAACAAAACCCACCTGGGACGTAGCACTGACTCTGCCCTCAAATGACCCTGCACGGCACTTGAGCTCTGACCTAAGCTAACCTACTTAATAACCTTTGGCCCCAGGTAACTTTCTTAACGTTTTGCAAGACAAAGAATTTTTTCCCCTTTATCTGGCAGATGTTTTATCTGCTGCTGAAAAGATTAAAGTCTGGTGTATGCGAATACCTGAGAGATTCTGCTCTGGAGAAGGAGATCCAGGATCCACATTAGCACCCATCATGAGCCTGGCCTGGGGCAGCCATACCCGGTACCTGTGAAGAAGGTGGCATGGCTTGGCGGTAGCCCAAGACTGCGCCACACAGTGTCATCATCCTCAAAGGGAAACGCCCACACGGTTTATCTTATCACCTGGCCTCATTAGCACAGAGGCTCTCTGTATTTTATAGCTTCTGTGTTTCCTCATCCCCGACCCAAGGTCCAACGCAGTTAGCTGGCGGTGTCATTAGAACCCCAAATGTCATCAAATACCTGGCCCAGCTGGTTTGGGTTGGGCCACCAGGAGCTGTGTCAGTGATTAGCTGTGGAGATTCAGCAGCTTCCGGGCCACCAGATGGGATCAGGATTTCCCTGGGCACGCCTTCTTCCCAGCCTTGCTATTCTGTGTGACACCAGCCCCCTCTGTACCCATATGGGCTTTCCCCTCCCTCCAGTCCCCAGGCAACATGGGAAAGGCTAGGTGCTGGGCCTTCCGGATTTTCTGCCAGGCTACACCTTAGTTAGCCCTGCTTATCTGCAATGAGCCCGTCAAGACTCCACCAGGAAGCGGCAAGAAGGGAATCTTGGGATTTCACTGTCAAATGGAATAATTATAGGCCAGAGTCTCCTATTTGTTTACTCATTTCTATGGTATTTTTGAGACAAAGTCTTGCTTTATATCCCTGGCTAGCCCGGCACTCACTGTACAGCCTAGGTTGGCCTTAATTCACAGCCATGCTCATGGCAAACTCTTCCAGGAGGACTGTTTTCCGGTGATGTCCACCTGACTCTGATCCTGGCTGACGGCTCCTTCCTTCCACTTCTGACCTTTCTGTTGCTTCTGCAGTGTGTGAAGGTTCCGTACAGCTCAGGGCTCATGCGATCATCTCGGCCTCACCTGGAGAGTACCTAGCACATCCCTTCCACATCCCCACCTTGATGTGTAGCTTCTTTGCCATGAACACGGTCACAGGTCTCAGGGATTAGGATGTGGCTGTATTGGGGGTACATTTTTCCCCAACGACCACAAAAGGACTTGCAATGTGACATAGAATTGGGTGCATATGTCTGTGGTCAGAGTGCAAGCCTGGGAAAGTTGTTCTAGATGGGGGGAGGTGGGGTAGGGGCAGCACGGGAGCTAAGTGTGGAAAGGAGCGTGCTCAGATGATGGTAAAGGGTGGGATAAACCTACTTATAACATCAACAATCTATTATCTGTCTATCATCTATGAATCTATCATCTGTCAATAACCTTTGTATCTATCACCAATCTACTTTTCACCAATCTATGTATCTAAATTTTGTCATTTTGAGACAGGGTCTCACCATGTAGTCCAGGTTAGTCTAGGAGCCTGTGACAGTCCACCTGTCTCGTCCTTCAGAGTGTGGGATCACAGTCCTGTACCACTCTAGCCTAACCCTGGCTATCTTTCAGATATTCCTCAAAATGCTGAGGATGGCAGTGCATACCTGAACTCCCAGCACCTAGGAGGCTGAGCCAGGGGGATTACCCTGAGTGTGATGTCAGCTTTTGCTCCATAGTAAGACAAAGGCAAGCCAACAACCATGGGTGTGTATGACATCTTGTCTGTATTCACCTGTGGATGGACAGTCGCGTTGTTTACACCGTGAGCGACTGTGAGCGGTGAGCACAGGTGTGTAAGTAACTGCAGGAGCCTCTGCTTTTTAGTCCTCTGTGGGTGGAGCTGCTGGGTTATGGGCTCACCCCATGACTAACTTGGCGAGGAATGACTAGACTGTCTCCCATGTTTGACACACCCCAACCATTGCAGGAGTTCTGGTGTCTTCAGGGCTCTAACCAACACTAGTGATTTCCTGTTTTGTTTGATTTTGGCTCTCTAATGAGGGATAACACTTGGATTGCTGTTTTATTTGTTTCCCTAATGATGGATGCTACTGATGGGTCTTTTCATAGACTTACTGGCTTTCTCTAGGTTTTCCTTGGGCATAAAGTCCACCACCTACTCCTGCAGCTGACTTCCAATTTCAGCATCAGTTAGAAGAATGGTGGGTTGAACCATATCTTCTCAATTTCCTTTAAGAATGCTTCTTATTTTAAATATTTATTTATTTTATGTATACAAGAGTTTTTTCTGCATGTATGTCCATGTACCATGTGCAGGCATACCTACGGAGGCTAGAAGAGGGTGTTGGATGCCCTGGAACTGGGATTACAGGTGGCTATGAGCCACCATGTAGATGCTAGGAGCTGATCTGGGATCCTGGAAGAGCAGCCAGTGCTCTTAACACTGAACCATCTCTCTGGCCCTAAGAATGCTTTTGTTTGTGCAGTGTGCCTTTGAGATGAAGCCAAGCATTCCTGTAGCAGGCTGGCCAAAGCCATGAGTAAACAGGTATGTCTGCAATGTGGGTAGGCAGCAGTCTGTCTGAGCTGACTCCATCTGAATGGGGGGTGGGGGTTTCAGTTTGTTGTTGCCTCCCAGGTACACCCATGGGGACTGGGATTCGCTTAAATCAATGCTCCCTTGCAAATGAATCGAAAGCAAGATTTTATCAGGCCTAGAAGGCAAATGGCAGAAACCGCTGAAGTCTACTGCTTTGGTTACCAGGCCAGAGCAATCAAGAAAGAGACCCAGTTCTTGTCTTTGAGGGGTTGAGATTAGAAGAAATCAGAGATAGAAGAAGAAGGAAAAGAATCTCCTGAACCAAGAGCACTTCAAGGAAGAAGGTGTGGTCTATGCCCAGGGCTGCAGAGAGTATGCGGGGGAGACACAGGCCTGGTTGGCCTGTGTGTGTGTGGGGGGGGGGGGGGGGGGGGGGGGGGGGGGGGGGGGGGGGGGGGGGGGGGGGGGGGGGGGGGGGGGGGGGGGGACTGTGGAAGGCAGGATGCTTGTCAAAGCACAGGCAATTCTTGGAGGAGAATCAGAAAAATGACAGCAACCATATCTTATCCTATTCAGTGAGTCCTGAGACCGAGACATCCCATTTCTACATATAGTACACATACACACACATGCACAAACACACACGTGTGTGTGTGGAGAGAGAGAGAGTCAATATGCATGCAGAGAATAAATACATGTTACCTCTCCCATCTTAACTCACAGAGTTGGTAAAATCAGTGAAAAGATTAAATGGGAAGCTCCACAGTCTGCCTATCTAGCCCTATGGAGCTTCTCTGAGATTTGCTGACTTTTGTGCAGTTTGGGGCTATGGCAGTTTGGGAACAAGTGGAGCCAGGAACATAGGGAGTGGCAGAGAGAAGGATATGTACAAAGACCTCAGATGCCACGAGTACACAGGAATATGCTGCTTCATTTGTTCACAATCAGACGAGGAAATAAGAGGAAGGAAATGTAGACCACATTGTATCTCAGAGCTCAGGATTTCAAGGAAGAATTATCCAATTACTAAGGCTTTTTTTAGTTCATTTTTATATGCATTCGAGCACATAGCATCAGTCCTAGGCCCTGACTCATTGATACATTCATCATCTATCCATCCATCCATCCATGCATCCACCCATCATCTATCCATCATCCATCCATCCACCCATCATCTATCCATCATCCATCCATCCATCCATCCATTTATCCATCCAACCATTCATCCCTTTTAAAAAATATTGATAAAGACTAGGTAGATGGTTCAATCAATAAAATATTTACCATGCATGCATTTAGATCTGAATTGGATTCCCAGAACCCAGCTGATAAAAGCAGGGTACGGTAGTGTATGCTTGTAATTCCAGAGACATGGGGATAGAAACGGGCAGATACCTGGAGCTTCCTGGCCATCCAGCCTAGCCTAGTCATCTCCAAAAAACCAAAATGCTTTCCTCTGAATCTAAAGACCAAAATCGAAGCCCACAATAAAACAACAAAGTAGATTGCATCTTGAGGAATGACAGCTGAGCCTAATCTCTGGCCTATGCGCGTGCGCACGCGGAAACACACACACACTAAAAATAAAAGTGTTTTGACGTCTGTGATTGAGTAATTCATCATGGTCCCTCAGCAGATACTGGCATCTTCTCACAGAATACCCAGCCCTGTGGGATATGGCTGTACTGTTGAATTGTTTTAACATCCCAGGATAATAGAAAATCCTTTGGATATCATTTAACTTAAAATAAAATCCCAAAAGTGTTTATTTATATGAAAACACACTGTAGATACAGTTGGGTCCCTGGCCCTGAGTGGTTGACTCAGCCTGAGGTCACTACAAATGCAGGGCAAGTGGGTTCAGAAGCAGCTTGGAGCCCATTGTTTCCTTTCCTTGTTATCTGAGTGCCCCAGACCCAATTTTGGCTTCTTCCTCCTTTTGTTTGGCAGGCTCCACAGCTGTATCGGTCTCTGGAATGAATTTCCTCTTGTCTCGAGGGCTGCTTGTTGCAACCAAGGACACCCCAGAAACACGATGTTTTCCGTCTGCAAAGTCATTCAGATTTTTTTCAGAACTTTAATCTTTATTGACACGCAACACTTGGGTGTGTTTACGGACACAACATGCTGTTCAAATGCACGCGTACAGGTCCCGTGAGATGACCCCACAAGCCTGATGACTTGAGTTTGATCCCTGGGACCCGTGTGGCGGAAGGAAGGATCTGACCACTGTGAATTGTCCTCTGACCTCCACTTGTGCACCAGTGTGTGCGTCCCCTCTCCTCCACCCCTGTCACAAATACACACATAAAATGTAGCAATTGCATGGAGTTGGGAGGGCCTGCATGTCTACCATCTCTGATATCGGTCGTTTCTTTGTATTGGGAATATCCAGAGTCTTCTCTACTGAGGATTGAAATACATGTTCAATTGCTGGTAGTCTTAGCTCTCTCCTGTGCCACAGAACATGTGAAATGATGCCTCACACAGGTGCACTCTTCCCTTCCCTACCCTCATACCTTAAGTTAGAATCCAAGCCGCTTGTTCTCTGTGTCTGGCTTGTCTAGTTTAGCATAGTGTCCTCCAGGCTCATCTGAGTTGCTGCAACCCGCAGGGTTCCTCCCCTTTTCAAGGCTGGATAGTGCTCACTGTAGGCATGCATTTTCTTCAGCCACTCCTTTGCTTGTAGTGGCTTGAGGAGGAGCCCACGTCTGACTGTTTTGAGCAGTGCCAAATACGTGGGCAGGGCAAGCGTCTCCCGTGGTTCACCTCTTCCAGATACTATCAGGCTCGGGGCTACTGGACCTCACGGCGTTTCCATTGTGTGAGGAGAGTGCCCACACAGTGTCCTTCTGGATGTTCTATGCCCGGCATTTATGGGTCCTGTAGGGCCTTGTCGTCTCTTCTGTGAACCTGCAGGCTGGGGCAGAGGAAAGGTAACAGTAAGGAAGAGTGTTTGCTCAAACGGTCGCAGCAAAGCATGCAGCCTGGGGCCCTCGGCAGAGGTAGACGTTTTCTCACTTCTGCTGTCCTGAATCCACGGCCAAGCCCTGGGCTTGTTTGATTTCTCCTTGGTCTCTTTTCCGACTCAAGGGTGGTTGTCTCAGTGCATTTTCTACCTTCCTTCCTTCTTTTTTCTCCTCTTCCTTTCTGGCCATGGCCCCTAGAACTTGCTCTGCAGACCAGGCTGACCTTGAACTCACAATTGATCCTACTGCCGCTGCCCTGCCTCCTGAATGATTGGTTTAAAGGTGTGTGCCACCTGCCAAGCTCAGTGTCTTTTCATAAGACTTTTCTCTTGGAGTCCTTTGTATACATACCTCCTCCTATGAAGATACAGTCAGAGTGAATTAACATCTATCCCGAGGGCCTCATTTTAAAGGTTTATTCTTACACCTGCGGCAGATAGGAGAGCCGGCCCTGTGGTCCTAAGAATGGGAGAGCTGTCCCTGATCTCTACCAGCTATTAATACACTCTGGAGAGCAGGCTCACACCGTGCCCTGGGCAACACAATGGAGACAACCCTGTTGGGACAGGTGTGGCTCAGCCAGCCCTGAAGTAGTGAGCAAGGGAGGGCTGTCCCCATCACTCACCTGTCCTGTGGTGGCATGGAAGGGGGAGAGTTGCCCCTCCACCTATCAATGCCCGCAGCAGGCGTGAGAACTGGCCCTGAGACAGGCCATGACAGCAGAAGACCATCCCTACCCCCCACTATGAGCAGCACTGGCAGAATGTGGCCCCTGAATCTCACGTGGAAACACAGTGGAGCTGACCCTAATGGTGCAGGTTGGGAGAGCCAACCCTGAGGGCGAGAAAGCAGGAGAACCGGCCCCACCTTCCACTCATTGTTGCTAGAGTTGAATTAGCCTGGACAGTAGAGAGCGCACCCTCTGGCAAGCACAGGGGAGAACTGGCTGTCGGACCAACCCTATAGCTGCCCAGGCCCAGAACCCGGGTTACCACTTGCCCACCCGAACATGCACCCCATTTGTGATCTGCTGGAGCACACGAGGAACCTGACCTGCAGATCCCACACTGCAGGATTCCCACAACACAGGGAAACATCAGGATATCCAGGGAGAGTCCTAGTGAGGTCCAGCATTGATGGTATCGTAGACACCAGAGACCTTGCGCAATGACTCTTTGCGATGAACACTTCAAGCAAAGATACATGAACAAAGGGGTTTACTGCGTGGCTCACTGTGTCACACTGCAGCTTCCATGATGAGATTTTTAATTTTTTTCCCCTTAAATTTTGTTTTATTTTAGGGGAAGTATGGGAGGGTGGAATCAAGATACATGATGCAAAAGATGCATAGAATAAATAGAAAAGAATGAAAAAGTTGATTTTTTTATATAGATGATGTATTTTGATGAAATCAAACCCTCACCCCACTTCAACTCATCCTAGACCCTGCTCCCACTGTGTCCCCTCATGAATCCATGTCCTTCTGTAACCTACCGAGCCCAGTACTGTACTTAGACATACGACTGTTCCATCTGCTGGACCATAGGCGGCCAGCCAAGTCCATTCCCTCAAGAAAACCGTCTTTCCCCACTCTAGCAGCCTTCATCTGACAAAACTCTTCAGCTTTGCGTGCCCCTCCCCCACTTATGCTGAGATGTTGGCTGGCTTGACCTTGTGTAGACCTCCACAGCCTCTGTGAGTTCACAAGTGCCACCACCCTGTCACGTTCAGAAGACGTGGTTTCGCTCTAGTCCTCCCTGACCTCTGGCTCCTACAATCCTCCCTCCCCTCCTGCAATGTTCCCTGAGCCACATGGGGAGGGGTGGGATCTAAGTGTCTCATTTAGGGCCGAGTGCTTCATAGTTAACCCATTCTTTGTCCTCTGACCAGCTGTGAGTCCGCATCAACCGCGAAGGGCATCGTTGAGCATTGCCATCTCTGTAATGACCCTGTTTTCAGTGCAGGGGTTTAGGTCTTTGTTTTCAGTTTGTGGATTTGGGGGGCACAACTTGTCCCACCAGAACAGCTGAGGCACAGGTTCTTTGTCCTGTGGCTACAGTGTCCAGCACCCCTGCCCACAGCTTCACAGGGTGTGACCATCTCTAGCCTTTCATTCTTCAGGTCTGACTCCAGCTCCCTCTCAGAGAACCTAGCACAGGCCTGAGTCTCTCAAGTGTGAGAGAAGTCCAAAAAGTCTGTCACAGGGTCACAGGGACCCCGCTGGACCATGCCGTGTAGTATGTATGTAGCTGAGACCTCACAGACAGTCCTGTTGCTTTGGAAATCTTTCATTTCCCTGGGAGAGTTGCTGAGATCAGCGTGAACCCTTTTCCCATCAGCATTTGCCAGATGCACACCTAGCACCCTGGTGGGCCTCTACATGGCCCACCATTGTGTGTGTGTGTGTGTGTGTGTGTGTGTGTGTGTGTGTGTATGTTTTTCATTTTTGAGATAGTAGCCCAGGCTGGCTTCCAACTTGTTATGCAGCTGAGTATGACCTGAACCCATGATCCTCCTGCCTCTACCTCTCAAGTGCTGGGACTACAGGCATGTGCTGCTGTATTTGATTTGGGTGGTGCTGGGGACCAAACCAGGCCTTGGTGTGTACTAAGCAGACTCTCTACCAATTGAGCTGCACCCCAACCCCATATCCTGGGACTTTTGAAGTGCTGAAGTCACAAAGCCACCTCCAGTCTGGCCCCCTTAAATCAGAGGGAAGCACAGTATGGTGGGGGTAGACCTGGACTCTATGGTCCTCCGGGGACCGACCCTCCAAGTTGTCCAGAAGTGTCTCTGTGCCCTGAAAGCACTCCTCGTCACTCTGGTTGTTGACTTTGCAAGTAGTGACATTTTCGAGGACCACGTCCACTCACAGCCCCCTTTCTGGTCCGGAACAAACAGTGCTGGGCTGGCTCTTCATCACCCTCTGCGACGCCTGGATGGAATCTGATAAAGAGACCTTTATGGCATTAATTACAACCCGGGCTCCTCATTGTGTTTTATGTGCGAGTCTTGCGAGGTCTGTTTAATGTCAAGGAGAAAGCTCATAACACACCAACATTTATATGGACCCATTAATCTTCAAAGCCTTGCACTGACTTTAGCCAGCCTCAATGGCCCTCTTGTGCAGGTAATAATAAGGCCTTTTGGTTTCATATTCTTCCTCCTTCTGCTTCTACTTCTTTGTAGATGAATTTAAAAAAAAACATACCTAGAAAAATGTGTTGCGATCTGTAGGACCCCCTGGTCTCAGATCTGGGGCTACATTATGGCGGCTGGCTCCCTTCAAAGCTGGTGCGGTGGGGAAGCTCAGGGCCACGTGTGACACTCCAAGCCTTTGACGCGAGCCGAGCGAGCAAGCTGCTTTTCATTAAACACACATGTCTGTTGGCATGCACCTCCCTCAAATCAGCAAAGGGGTTTCTGTGTGCAGGGCTGGGATCGGAAGGAGCAGGGATCCACTGGAGAGCCAGGGCAGTTGACTGGTGTTTAGGCTGCTGCGCCTTGGCTGTACTCACCAAGGGAAGGAACTGGACGGGCTAGCCTTCTTGTCCCCTGGACATCCCAGCTCTGATGTCTCATGAGGTCTGTGTTCGCTGTACTTAGCAATCCCTAAACCCCGTTTTAGAAAGCACAAGTCCCAGTCACATGTTCACAAATTAATAGCAGGGAGAGCTCCATTCTGGGAAAGCACGGGGCCACTCAGTGTCCTCGTGGGGGTGCGCAGCAGCCTCTCTCCACGGTGATATGTTCCAGCTGCTCTCGGGCTCTTGTTACAACTTATTTCTACATAAAGCGTTTGAAAATGTCAATGAAATAGTTTTAGCTTAATTTTTAATTAATTAAATCTGGTGGATTTGGACCTAAAATTAGGGAAGAAGTTAAGAATAAAGTCTTCAGATACAGCTCAATGCAGCTCACGCATGTATGCGCGCGCGTGCGCACACACACACACACACACACACACACGCATGCACGCACATACACGCAGAACTGATCTTGGAGATGTGAGTTGAATGATGGTTACCAGCTGGGGAGAGTGGCGTGAGGATGGAGCAAGGGGAATGAGCAACTGCTGGGTTACGGTTAGAAGGGGTAAGAATCTGGAGGACCATACAGAGCAACTGAGTACCAGTAACCATGGTATTCCATACACCAGAGGGAAGAGTCCCAACATCTGCACCTTGAAGAAACGAGAGGGAGTAGCTGTTTAATGGGGCTCAGCAAGACACAGGCTCATTTTAAGCTGATACATAAACCCGTGCAAACTGCCCACAGCGATAGGTACCACGTGAGGTTGGAAGTAAGATTAACTGGAATAAGACGCTCCCTGCAGACTCTGCTCTCACCCCTTTGGTTCTCCTGTCTGTACCATGCATTCAAATCACGGCGACCAGCAGCAACTGGTGCTGTTAAAGGAACGATCTAGTCAGGCGCGGTGACTCACACCGGTAAGCCCAGCACTTGGGAGGCAGGCCCAGGAGGATCACCATGAGTTTGAGGCCTATGCGGTTTACATAGTGACTTTCAGGCCATCCAGACCTACATAGAGAAGTCCTATAATGATAGGGTAATAATAAATAAATAAGTAAATGAATGAGCACCTATGCTCATATGCACATAAATAAGTGGGCAACTATTCGGGGGTTCAGTAGCTCTCTGGGGTCAGGGTCAGGACATGATGCCAGTAAGCACTTCGGCTTTATAGGATAAATGATATGTGTGTATATGTGCAATGTGGGGTATGTATGTGTGTGCTGTGTGTATGTGTGTATGTGTGTGTAAGGCAATATCTGTGTGTGTGTGGCATATGTTTGTTGTGTTGGGGGTGTATATGTGGTGTGTGTGTGGTGTATATGTGGTGCGTGTGTGTGGTGCGTGTGTGTATGTGTGGTTTGTGGTGTATGTGTGTGAGGTGTATATGTGGTGTGTGGTGTGTATATGGTGCGTGTGTGTATGTGGTGTGTGTGTGGTGTGTATATGTGGTGTGTAGGGGGTGCGTGTGTGTATGTGGGGTGTTGTGTGTGTTTGTGGGATTTGTAGTGTGTGTGGGTGTATATGTGGTATGTGTGTGGTGTGTATATGGTGCGTGTGTGTATGTGGAGTGTGTGTGTGCTGCTGATTGTACCTGCTATGCAGCATACAGCAGTGGGTCAATCTCAGGTTATCTTTCAGTTATCATTATGAAGTCTCAAATTAAAGTAATTGCTTGAGATGCTGTCATTAAGGTCACATGGCCAGGGGATTCAGGCCAAATATCTAGGTAAGAGGACGTCTCCGCCCTGCTAGAAATGGCAGCGGCAGCATTAACATACGTTCTTCCTGCGTGGGAAGTGCATGGCGTCCACTCACCTTCAATGACACTCCTTACGGTCCAAGCTATGAAACGGCTTCAGTGTGATCTATGTGCAGGCATGCAGATGTTTGTAAAAGAACAGATGTTGACATCCTCTACTTAGGATGCTCCAACTCTTTCGCAGACTACCAAGGATTTGCTCTACATCGTTAAGTTCACCTCCAGGATGAGGTGCTGGGCTGAGGTCAAAGGTCAAGCCAGGCCACAGAAGGTGCTTGCTCCTGGCCTTCAACAAACAAGTTGCAGATGCTGCAAGGCTCTGCCTACGTGATGTCTTGGCCACTCTGGCTTGGGCTGAGTGTCAGTCATCTGTTTATTGTTTGAGGTTGGACATCCTCCATTTCCTGTAGTCTTACATATCAGACAGTGTCTCTGCAGAAGACCTTTTGTTTGGGGCAGACTCTCACCTATCCCGGGGTGGTTTCACACTTGCCGTGTAGCTGAGGATGACCTTGAATTTGAGATCCTACTGCTTCTGGCACGGTCTCTACCAAGTTTATGTGGGGCTGGGCATGGAGCGCAAGGCTTCATCCACGCTAAGCGAGAACTCTCCCAACTGAGCTACATCTCCAGCCCCTTCAGGAGATTCGTCTTGACCCAAGATCTCGGACTTCGGGCTCCAATCATGAATCTGCCGTTCTCAGTGTTTACATTTTAGCCCTGCATTTCCTCAGCCTTCACCCCCACCCCCTCAGATTGCCCACATCGCCTCTTTATAAGTGTGTACTTCTTCAGGGAGTCTTTCTAGAGCTCAGCAGGTCGCGGCTTCCTCTGCCCCTTCTCCTCAACAGCTCACGGATCCATCCAAGTCTGTCCTAATTCCACTATACTGGCATTTGCTTTGACCTGTTTGACTTCACCAGAAACAATCCCAGCCTCTCTTTATGACAACTCAGTTTCACGTAAACTCGGTGACACGCTCCTCCTCCCTCCGCTTCCAGGCATGAAGAACAGCAACTCCACGCTCTTTGGTGCAGTTACATGGGCTAGGATTCTGCTCAAGCTTTTAATTAACCTTTATGACACGCATGCAAGTTAGAGAGACAATTAACGGAGGAAAAAAAAAATGACAGAGCCGCGAAATGCAGTTGGGCAAATTGTCCCTGCTGGGCTTACCCCGTTCTCCTTGTAATTACACCACACGTGAGCACCAACTAATTGCCAGGCCGCCCACCAGGGAACCCCAGCGAGGTCTGCAACACTCAGGCCTTTCCCGCCGCAGGACAGACGTTGGGCGAGGCCTGCTCTTCACACAAATATCTGTTCTGTTGTTTCCAGTCAGTCACGAGAACCCACTAGCTTGTGCAAGCAAGGGACAGATGCCTGGGTGAGATACTTGGTCTTGCCAACGTTCTGAGCAGGAGTTGGGCTTCTTGAATGTCTGATTCTGCCTTTCCAGATTATGTTGATCATATCACTAATCGGAGTTTCTGATCCTGTATTTCAGGACCAGAATTTGGATACAGAGTTGCCTTCTGCTGGACTTGGACCCAAATGAGTCTGAGAAGCAATAGACTTTTGACACTGACGCAGGTCTGTTTTTATATTGCCAGCCACAACGTATTTTTTTTTGTCTTTATTCAAATACACAAGGAACAAAATGCGAATCGGAGATCTGACAGAGTTGTCCACATGAGGCACGCTATCCACATTTACAGATAGTTCAGCTAGTCCAGGGACCTGGGATTTGCCCCCAATAGCTCCTGGTCACAGAACTTTGCTCCGTGGCCCAGAGGGAGGCAGGACCCTATATGGGAA
Source organism: Alexandromys fortis (assembly GCF_014885135.2). Classification (NCBI taxonomy): domain Eukaryota; kingdom Metazoa; phylum Chordata; class Mammalia; order Rodentia; family Cricetidae; genus Alexandromys; species Alexandromys fortis. Next base: position 2,176,866 of record NW_026068012.1, on the reverse strand, counting down.
TGGTGGGGACAACTTACAGTGGCAGGGGATTCCTCTCGAGCACTTGATAATTTGCAGATGTTGGCAGTGAGGCCAGAGCTAAGCTCCAAATGCCAAACCACAGAAACATACCATTTCTCCCTCTGATTCCTGGAAGTGGCTCAGTTGCTATGCTCCACAGTGACAAATGGGCCTGTTCTCTGGCAGCCTGCAGGTGCCCACGCGGTAAGACTACGGCTGTTCATCAACTGCATTGCTCCACAGAGAAGGAGAAGATTCTATTCGCTCCTGTTGGGGCCCATGGAGCTCATCTGTCTCACTCCGGCAACAGTGGATTTTTAAAAAGTCCAGTTTTGTAGCACACACCCCAAAACCACCGCAGAACACTGGCATAGGTTTCTCATTTTTTAAAAAAGTGTACATATATATACACACACACTTATATATACATATATGTGTATATATATATACGAAAGTTTTGCCTACACATATATAAGTACACCTCATATTTGCCTGGTGCCTATGGAAGTCAGGAAAGAGCATTGGATCCTCAGCAATGGACTTACTGGTGGTTATGAGCCACCATGGTGGAGTTGGGAGCTGAATCCAGGTTCCCTATAAGAGCAACCAGTGCTCTTTGTGGCTGAGCCAGCTCTCCTGTCCCGATTTGTACATGTCTCTAAGGTCTGAGTCAGGACTCCTGGTCAGTCTTGTGCCATGAACCCTTTAGGCAGCTTGCTAAAGCCTCCAGATACCTCCCTAGAATACAGACTCCAAGTAAATGAAAGCAGTTGTATCAGATGGCTGAGGACGTCGTTTTGTTGAACTGTGGCTAGCGAAATATGTCATGGCAGATCTGCACTCTGCTAATCTATGGTATCTTCATTAGTGTTCTCCCAGGGGCTGCCGTAGTTCTAAGGAGATTATGTCACCTCCAACAGTGGCTACGCCACGTACCAATGACCCACTCTCTGTTCTGTTGCTTGTGGGAAGAAAACCCTAAGCATAGCGAGCACAGAATAATTTCTTTCTCTTCTAGTGTCTGATGTGGGAGTCCCTCTGTGTGCCGTGATTATGTCTTTAACCTCTCTCTCTCTCTCTCTCTCTCTCTCTCTCTCTCTCTCTCTCTCTCTCTCTCTTTCTGTATGTGTGTGTTTGTCTGTCTCTCTCTGTCTCATGGTGGCTGTCTCAAATCTAAGCTCTCATTAAGCTTGCCTGTCTGTCATGCTCCCTGCTACGATGATCATGTTTTCACCCTCTGAAACTATAAGCAGGCCCCCCCCCCGATAAACTCTTCCTTTGTTGCCTTTGTCATGGTATGTCATGTCACAGCTATAGAAAAGTAGCTGGGACAAGAGGGTTCCTGGCTCCCAACTCAGGATAGGGCCTTGTGCTAGCTCTTCCCCCACGTGGCAGTTCTGTCCTGAAAGTTTATGGACACAGTCTGATTGATCCTGGGTGGCAATGACCCTCCGGCATCAGGCATCTCTGAGTCTCTGGGTAGAAATGGCTCTCACGGTGATGCTTAGAGCCTTCAACCTGTCGGTCACGTCAACCGGTACTGAGAGCTTTGGTTCTTTTCATATGACACTGTAGCCGGATCATAGCATACTGTCCTCCACACCTCCCCATAAAGCAAGAACCCAATGAGACCTGGAGGTTTCCAACAAGGGAGCTGATAAACTTGTGTTTGTTTCCATGAGGAGGCTGAAAACAGAAAGCTGTTCTCCTTCCACTCTCAGGGGGGCAGGGCGAGCGACGTCACAGAGTCAGCAGAGCCGGAAACCTCCTGAGGTTTCTAGGGGAATTCTTCCCAGCTGGGGGTACAGTGGTAGGTACTCTGCCCCAGGCTTAGGTCTCCCTGTGTGACCCCACCCCTTCCCATATTAAGAGGAAGTTACAGTCACGTGCTTAGAGCCCACCCAAACCCGGGGGGCGGGGGTTGTTTCTAAAGATCCTTAAATAATCATACCCACAAAATCTAAATTAATTTCCAAACAAGGTCACATTCACAAGAGCTGAGGGCTGGGATCTGAACAAGACCCACACAAACTTCGCAGAGAACCTAAACCTTCATTCCTCTTATGGGCATCTTATAACCTCTGTGCGCCAAGGCTGCAACAGCGTCAGGCTGGAGACAAGCAAATGAGACCCCGAGGGTAGTACAGACTAGCGCTCGTCCCCAGGGGTGAAGGCTGGAGGCCCCCCACAGCTTTCCTGGCTTGCTGGTGGGCCTTGTATGGTGCATTCACCAAAGTTCATGTATTAGGCACTTGATCTTAACTGTGGTGGTGTGAGGTACAGTGGGGACTTGCGATAGGGCCATACAGGAAGGCTGTCAGTCAGAAAGGCATCACCCTCAGCAGGATTGAGGCTCTTGGTGATGCCTGTTAGGCCCTCCAGGGGTGAAAGTCACAGCAAGACCAGGTTCTCGCTACTCCTCTGCTTCCTGTCTCCCTCTCATCTGCAGTCCCATCATTGTATGACACACAGAACCTTCACAAGACACCATGCCAATACCCTGAACTGTGAGCAAACTAAACCTCTCTTCTTTATGAAGTACCCAGACTTATGCATTTCATTATAGCTACAGAAGACAGACAGTAGTGGTTTCCTACGTGTTTCTATTCAGATTTTAAATAACTGGATAGAATCGGAAGTCCAGTCTTCTATTGTAGGTGTACTGAGTCGTTGGCAGCGGCGTAGCACAGATCTGGGAAATTACTGACATCACCACAGAACATTCTTCTTGACAGCTCTGCACCAGATGAATGTGCTCATGTAGCAGTACAATGAACAGGAGTTCTCATGTATGTGGATACTATTTCTGTGTGTATGTATGTGGTGTGTGTGTGTGTGTGTGTGTGTGTGTGTGTGCACGTGCATGTGTGCATGTGGGGGCCCAAAAGTGATGTTGGGCGTCTTCTTTGATTGCTTTCCACCTTTTTTTTTCTTTTTAACTTAGACAAAGTTACTCACCAAACCCAGAGCTCACCAATTCTAGGTAGTCTAGCTAACCATATTGCCTAGCAGGACCCTGTCTTTGCCCTCAGAATGTTGGAATTATGGGTAGTCTCCCACACTTCCCATTGTTCATGTGGAGCTGAGGATCTGAGCTCTGGTCCTCAGTGCTCTCTGCACCCCAGCACCTGTTTTTGATAAATAATTTCATGGAAAAAGAAGCAAATAAGATTCCCCAAACATAACCACATTCTAAGCAATGCCAAAGAACAGCCAAGTGTGGCTGCATCTCAACATCTTAGGGATTGTCTTTCAAACATGACCTTCAGGTTCAAAACAGCAAGAGAGAGCTGCATTCAATCTCACATACCAAGGCAAGAAAACTGGCAGGGTTTCTCCTTAGACATTCAGATACTGCAACGGCTCAGATATTGAAAGGAGTTTCCATCCCTCATTTTGGAGCACCCTGCTCAAATTCTGCTGTTTTTGTGAAGTTCATCAATTCTTTTTTTTTCCTCTTCTTCCTCTTCCTATTGATATGTTTCTTTAAAAAAATTATTTTATTTTCAATTATTTCTATGTCTCTGTGTGGGCATCTGCACATGAGTGTAGGAGTGCAGGTACCCACAGAGGCCAAAAGAGGGCGTTGGATCCTCAGGAGCAAGAGTTACACCGTGATTGTGAGCTGTCTGATGTGGGTGCTGGGGTCTGAATCAGGGTCCTATGGAAGAGCAGGAAGCATTCTTAACCAGAATGGCCCTTATGAAAAGGATTCCAGGTGGAGGCTCATATCTCAGCAAAGCCAGGCAGGGCATGTGAGGGAGTGAGCAGCTGTGGAAATTTCAGGTGGGTGTGTTTGATCCCAGATCGGGCTCTTATGAAGAACGAGGCCTGGAGAGGGCTGTGGCGGCACAGCGGAGCGAGGATTTGCTGTGGGCGCCATTTATTGAAAGGAAAACGATGTTTGTTCTACCTGGAGCTGCTTAGCCTTCTCTGTAGGGGTTGGACTGGACAGGCACTCATGGCGGCTTTCAGGACCACTCATCTTTGTAGGCAAGGTTATTAGAACTATCCACACATCCTAGAAGCTTGATTGCCATCTCATTTCTGTGTTGGTCCAGATAAGAGTCTCCAATACTCTGAGCTCTGGCTGACAGCTGGAAAACAAGGAAGTGTACATCCTTGCCCATGGGCAGGCACGTAGGTCACATGACGGGAGGCAGCTGATGTCCACCCCCAGCTGCTGCCCTGGAGTGATGCTCAGAGTCACATGGGAGCCCTGGGTGTCATCCGCTGCTCTCTGTGCCTTGGGGAATCATTTCTGAACCTCTGGACGATTTTCCCACGGAGAAGTTGCTGCGTTTGATCTTGATTGTGGTGCAGGCAACCTCTCACCTAATGGCCAGTGGTCCCAGCTGTCCTGGGAAGGCCTTCCAGTGTGTTTTCTGTGACTTTATCACACACTGGAGATGGAGGGGTGGCTTATAGCTTAACTCACAGTTCTGGAGGAGAGAAGACCAGGTGTGGCAACATCTGGCGAGGACCTCATGCTAGGATGTAACATGGTGGAAGAGTGGAAGGAGAAGATGGTGTTCACAACAGAGGGAGACCATGCTGGAGCTGGGTTTCCTTTGCACTGGCCTGCTCTTTCTAGAACGAACCTATTCCAGAAAGACGGCAGTCAGTCCCTGGGAACGAATAATCTCCTTTGATCAGCCCCAGCTCTCAGTACCATGATATCAGCAATCAAGTTTCAACTTGAGTTGGACATAGTGGTGCACACCTGTAATCTCAGCCCCAGGGACGTGGAGGCAGGTGAATTGTGAGCTGGATGCTAGCCTATGTTGCATAGAGATACCTTGTCTTAACCGACGATGCTAAAAACCAATAAAGTTGAACCGTTTCCATGTGAGTTTTAGAGGAGTACAGGAATGAGCCACATGCCAGCTATCACGTAAGCTCCCAGGGACTTCAGGGTCTGGGAACCTCCTGGAAGACCTGTTAATTCAGTTCACTGGCAGAAGGCAGCTCTGATGCTTGCCTAAGGAGTTGCATCATCTTTCTGATAGTGTGAGGAACGGTTGGGGCCAGTCAGTACATCACTGGGTCACTCCTCCTGACAGGGCAAAGCCCATCAGAAGCTGGGTTTTCCTGTTCTCTACTAGTACTAAAAAACGTCTCCTGCCACTTCCAGTGGCCTTGGAGGCTCCTGGAAGGAGGAGATGAAGGGAAGAACCAAGGTAAGATTTGTTGCGATGTCAACAAACACCCTGCAGGTGGAGCAGGATCTTGAGTTCTTGGGATCACCCAGCCATAAACACAAACAGAGCCCAGGGTGGGATGGAGTGGAAAAATGTTCTCCTCCGCTTCCTGGGGGACCAATCACACTCCGAGCCCTCAGGCTTCTTCCCTTCCACAGTAGGAACTTCCTATCTTCGAGCTACCCAAGATACACGAACATGGATAGAGGTACCCTTCTGTGCCCTTGGGCAGGCTTGCATGTCCTTTGACATATATAGTCTTTGTCAAGACAGGAGTATATCCTATAGTCTGCTCCTGAGTGTGTGTCTTCCTCCGTGGGTCATTTCTCTGCTGTGCTTTGCTCATTGGGACTCCCTTGTCTCCCCAAGGGTATCGTAAGGGGTCACCCATGTTTTTGGCAGGCCAGCGAGATGAGGCTGTGGAGCTGGGTATAAACTGTGGCAGAACATGGCTGACTGGGCCGGCTCCAGCTGACCTGATGACAGAGAGACACCCTAAGAGATCACAGTCACGTCATCGTGCCAATTGTCTGATCACCAAGCGAAAGTACGACAACAGCTGGCTTGTCTTAGATGCCCCGCATGCTCGTGAGAGAATCAGACCCTTACAACGGCTCACACTCAAGGGCTCTCCATCATTTTTGCAACTGGAAAAAAAAGAATCAAGATTTGTCTCTGCAGAGACAAGGCCATGGCCTGGTCCAGGGCCACCTTCTGCCTCAATGTACTGGGTCCCCCAATACTTAAATAAGAGTTTGCCTCACCAAATGGTTTTCCTGTCACCAGCCTGCATGGCATAAAAAGATCTCAGAAGCTGCTCTCTGTACCTCACAGAAACACATTCTATTGCTCAAGCCTGGGCTTCCCCCTTTGGCTTCCCACTGGACTGGCAGAGCTGGTTCAAACCCAGTCCTAATGCCACATGCTGGGGACAGGTGACTTCACACACTGCCGGGCCTTGGCATTCAGGTTGTGATTTCACCAGATATCTAGGTTGATGCCTTGTCTGTTTTAGGAGACAACTGGTGATGAACTCCATGGGACGAAAGCTCAGGACCTTTCCCATGACCCCACGAGCCCAGTGTGACTAGCCTACTTTCCCCCGAACCACTCCCTCAGGCCCACGGGTCTTACAGGATGCTGATGCATTGAACATTTCCTTGCTCCTTCTTCCTTTGGATGGAAGAAGTGTATGGGGGGAAAGAGCCTGTAGAGGAGGAACAGGGGGCCCTGCATCTACTGCAAACCAAGGTCAGGTGACAGAATCTAGTTGGATTGGGACAGTGTTGGTTCCTATAACGACTTTCCAGTCTCAAAACTGAAGAAGGTAGGCTCACCTCAGGCCAGGTGATCATGGGCTAGCTGGGGATCTTTCTAATCCCTGGTTACCTGCTCTAACGTGTGGGTCCTAATACATGCTTTTACAGGCAGACTAAATGTCAAAAAAGAGATTTCACAGAGAGAGCCTTGTAAACCAGGAAAAAGATCCAACCGTGGGTGGCATTAAATCGAGGTGGTATGACATCAGAACACTGTGTTGTGTGAACCTTATAATCCAGCTGGTTGCCAAGGGTGGTCTCTTCATGTTCGAGAATCCTCCCTCCCCCACCCCCCCGTGGCCCAAGGGCAGCATGCCCTGTGCTCTCTGTGCCCACGGATACCTTTTCAGAGAGGCAGAGGGATGGGATCTGGATTTCAGAGCTGCCTCCCTCATTCACGTTCTGTAATTTCACGACTCTTTAAGAAGACTTGGTCTGCTCGTATTGGTTGCTTGGTTTCTTAAGAACAAAGCAAGCCAGACAGCCTAAACATGAAATACAACCCCGGCAGTGAATTACACAGGCTTTGAGAAAGGCATTAGGCAAGAATGGTTATGTCTAGTATTGGGCCCGCCGGCTCTGCCAGGGCCAGGTAACTGGAATCTGGATACACTTGATATACACCTGCAGAAACACTGGTGGCTTTGAGTGTGCCAAGCCCTTTAGTTCAGACTGTTTGAGAGCGTTCGATAGCTTTCCCCTACAAGACATGCTCGTAATCTGACTCTCTGTTTTCCCAAACACAATTACCCATGTTTCAGGAAAGCTTGCTTCAGCAACTTGGCCTGTGCAGAGGGGCTTTTCGTTGGGATTTGCTTTGCTTCTGCGGTGTTTCCGTGCCATCCCCTGGGAGGGCGCTGGCAATTACATTAATGTTGTGTGATGTGTGTTGAGGCCCATCTTGAGTTTCCCCCTTGCAGTGGATAATGTGATTGTTGGAAGAGGTTCAGCTAGACTGGGGGTTGGGCAGGTTGCGGGGGCGGGGGAGGCTCAGTCTATAAAAGGCTTGCTGTGTAAGCATGAGAACCCTACCACTGAGGCCCTGCACCCACATAAAAAGCCAGGCACTATCTCCAAAACCTGTAATCCTACCACCTGGGAAATGAAGACAGGAGGACTGTTAGGGTTTTCTGATCAACCAGGGTAGCCTAACTGGTGGGCTACAGGCCAATGAGGGACCCTGTCTCAAAAAGCAAAGCGGAAAAATTCCTGGGGGAGACAGCTAATGCTGACCTTTGCCCTACATGTGTACAGGCATACATGAATAAGTGCATTGTACAGAGAGAGAGAGAGAGAGAGAGAGAGAGAGAGAGAGAGAGAGAGAGAGAGAGTGAGGGAGGGAGGGAGGATGGGATAGAGAGAGGGATGGAGAGAGAGATAGAGAAGGAGAAGGAGAGAGAGAGAATTTTCACTTGTCAAGTGAGATGACTCTAACTCCAGTGTAATCAGTCTCAGGCTTAGGTGGCTGGGGTGACTCACAGCAGGAGACTGGCTGGCCCCTTTTTACGCCCAGCCCTTCCTCACTCTATTGCTACTTAGTTCTTGGCTGTGGGACCATAGCTGTTCACCCTGCCTGGTTTTCCCCCTTTGGGGCAGCTAGCATCCTAGTCTAGGATGACTGACAAAATACAGCAGAATACAGGAACCCTAGGGCCTTCTTTTCTTCACACAGCTTCTGCCTCCATCCGGCTTTCAGTGCTCTCCCTGTGGCTGGTCCTCACCCCCCCCTCCCCCCCATCACGAGCAGAGGCCACACCAGAATGCTGCCCCTGTGTGCTACCGTCTCCTCCTTGGTGTTTCAGTGTCACAGATGGCCACCCTGTCTCTCAGCCCCTTTAATCCTAGCTATGTTGAACACAGTTCTTGGCTGTCAGAGTCCTCCGAGTCCTGCTTTATCAGAGTGAGTACCATTTACCGACCGACCATCTTGTCATCTCTCTTGTGGCCTCTGCGTCTCCCAGTTTCTGTCCAAACACAGGGCTCCAGATCCCGGTGTCAGAACCCCACGCACAGGAGGTGCTGGAAGTGTTTAGAGTGGGCCAGCAGCCGGGGGAGCCGAGCGTGTCTGCGGCAGTCACGCTAATGGCTGTCAGAAGAAGCATTTCCGGGCCTAAAGCAGTCCCTCCTGGGCTGTCTGGCTCAGCTTCCCGTCTCCCTTTGTGGGTTTCAGCCCTCTTCCCTTTGGATTTTCTTGTTCCTTACTCTGCTCTTTCCCCACTTCCGCAGTTCTTAAGAAAATTCCCAGTGGCATAACCTAGCCATTTCTATACGCTGAGCTGTATTTTCAGGATCTTAATTTCTGCCCAAGCGTCCATACGAAGGTGTTTACTACTCACTTGGCCACTTCCTGAGAAGATAGATTAGTGATATCAATCATGTGCTGTGGGCTGTCTGTCTGCACCAGACCTGAGAGTCACAGACATTTATCGGCTGTGTTGTTTACCGTGTGTTCTTGGGGATGGGCAGATGATCAGGCCCACTGGTCATCTGTGTTCAACCACCATTGTGTTCAAGGTGCCTAAGAGACACAGAACCCAAGGAGCAGTGTTATGGACCAACATGTCAGAGGTACCATCTCCAGTAGAGAGTTGGAGCAAGCCCACTAGAAGCTCTGGCTAGGGTTTCGGGAAAATTTTTAAGAAAGAGCACAGCCCTTGGCTTGACCTAAACATGCCAGAAGCAGAGCAATGGGGGAGAAACTCCCCAGTCTAGAGGGCACAGAGTAAGCAGAGTCTTGGAGACACAGACAAGTAGCATCAACACACTGTAGGGACTGGGGGAGTAAAGGGAGCGGGGAAGTAGTTCCCCATGGTGGTCGTACGTTTTCGTGCATGTGGATGCATGTCTGTGTGAGCATACATGTGTACCAGTGCCTGCGCAGGCACAGGCTAACACCAGGCATCGTTCCCCAGGCATCAAACACCGTGTTTTTTTTGAGATGGGGCTCTCACAGGCCTGCAGCTTTCTGCACAGACTGGACTTCCTGCAAGCCCAGGGTCTGCCTGTCTCCACCTTCCCACTGCTGAGAGGGCAAGAGCACAGGCACCCGCCACCAGCTTTTCTAAAACAGGGGTTTTAGGTCCTCATTTGCTCAGCCAACACTTTCCTGATCCAGCTCGCCTGATGCTTGCAGTTGTAGGGTGTCTAAGGAGCCTGGGAGGTCCCGTCAACACAAGAAAAAGGCCCAATGCACTGAAACGAATAAGTCTTCAGCCAATCAAAGGGCAGAGATCATAGGACAACACGCTACCTCCCACCCCTGAAATGAGAGAGACAAATAGACAGACAAGAGAGAAATATGAGTTATGGGAGCAGAAACCCAAGACCAGCAGTCTCCATGGTAACTACTATGGGGTTTCTTTGACCCAGGACAGTATGCCCGGCTTTCAACAAAAAGTACAAGGTGCACTAGGACACACAAAAGGACATTTGGGAAGCTAGAGCAAGCCTTGCAGTGATTTCAGTGTGGCTCTGTTGGGTAGGGCAGAAGGAGTTCAGAGGAAGCCTGGCGTCTCTGGCTGCGAGAGGGACGGGGCACAGCTGTATGGGAACGCACCCCTCGGAGGTCTCTCCCCTTGCTTCACTGGGATCCCCTCACATTCTGTCCTCACACGTTGCCAGAGGTGGCCATGCCGCAGCTCCTACAAAAGCCCAGGTTAACGGGGACAGCACCAACAGGGATGCAAAGTCACCCTGCTGGGCTCGCCTTGGGCTGAAATCTGGCTTCTGACATTGAGGGGAGGAAAGGAGAGGTGATGGTCGCAGGCTAAGCAATGACGTATTGCTTTAGTGGAAGAAGATTAGAAGTGATCATTGTTCCCACTTCCTTCCTTCGTCCTGTCATTCAGCCCCGACCTCCAGTCCGTGCTGACTCAGGCGCCTCTTCTCTTCGCAGCTGGGATGAGTTACCACCAACACATACAATGGAAGGAAGCTGGGGTGGAGGCCGTAGGGGAGAATAGACAGGTCCATGGGGGGATAGCAGGGAGAGGCTGAGGTTCTGGGAGAGTCAGTAAGGACAGGCCTTGAGGGGGGAGCCCCATTTCTCCCACTGCGCTGATGCCCTTTGTCATCGGTGACCGCCGGAAGGGTGGACACAGGTCAGTGTGTCCCAGGCACCGGACACGTGGCAAGGTGATCATAGTGACAATACTGACTGTCAATCTGACAGAACCATCCAGAAGACAAGCCTCTGGCGTGTTTGTGAGTTTCTAGGTTAGGTTAATGGAGGTGAACTTATCCCGGAAGTGAGCAGCACCAATTCCCACATTGAATAAAAAATAAGGAAGGGTGAGCTGGCCACTGGCGTCCCTCCTCTGCTTGCCGGCTGCAGGGGCGCTGTGACGTCTCATGCCGTGGCTTCCGCTGAGCTGCCCTTCACATCGCAAGCCACGGAAAACCTTTCCTCTCGAACGCTGAGCTGTTCAGGTATTCTGCCACAGTAAAGTAACTACTACAGACTGGCTCTGATTCGTCTCCCACACCATGGAGAACGAATGGCGTTTTAATCCCCTAAGCAAGAGTTTCCCATGTGAAGCCCACAGACCTTCTCGTGTGTCCACCTCCATTCCAGGCAGCGGGCAGAGTCCTTTATGGATTTCGAGTTTGGCCATCAGAAGTCAGCGAAGGGGCTGCTGAGCCCAGTGCCCGCCACAGTTAGACGAGCTCTGTCTCTAGTACAGTGAGTCAGTCACAGCGAATGTCGCCATCAGAGGGTACATAGCCACCAGCAGAGAGATGGGACATTGGTGGCAACTGCCCTTTTGTAGTTCCACCTATCTGCAGGTCTCAAATTCTGGATAAGTGAGTTTGCCTTTGGGGTGACAGGAATCTTCCACTTACTTCACATATACTTTCCGAGTTCAGTTCCTCCCTGTGCGGTGAGGCCAGAGGCAGCGCGTGCTGGGGTCACTGTGAAGCGGAGTGGCTTGCCTCGGTCTGAGGACCACCCCCACTTACACCTAATGGTCCATTTAATCCCCATATCTACGCTGGGGACATGTGTAGGCTACCCTTTCTGACAGAAGTGGAAACCGAGGCACATTCCTAGCAAGCAGTTTGTCCCAGGTGGCCTGGGTTTAATGAAGGAGCAGACATGCAGTCTCTTTCTCTGAGGCCCCTGAGGTTTGGACAGTGACATTTGGAACTGAGCTGAAATCCATTTGTTTCATTTTTTTTCCTCAGTGTGCTTGTGGCCTAGGCCCTGACAGGGAGTCAGTCTTCCAAACAACGATGGCTGATTCAGCACTGTGAGAGGGACCTGCTGTCTGGGGGTGGGGAAGAGGGCTACTGTCCTTTCTGGGGATCGGGAGAGGCTGCTGTCCTGGGATGGGGAGGGGCTGCAGGTCTGAAGGCACCGCTGGGCTTGTGTGCCCCTTTGCAAGAGCCCTTAGGACCATCTGCAGGTGGAGCAAATCTCACTTGTTGGGCTAGACAGAGCTTTTGAGACTGAACGCTATTTCTTTCTTTATTTCTGTACAAAATGGGAGCTCTTTCTCAAGGCTGATTTGCAGAGGGGAGAAATAGAAATTAGAAGATCACATCCCACAGGGGTTGGGAATTCCGTCTCTTTTCTCAGTACCTTCCACGCACCTTGGAGAGAGATGGAGCAAAGGCTATTTCTGTGCACAGTTCAAGAGAAGGATGGCTCTGGAGTTGACTGTCACCTTCTGACTCAAACAAAACAGAAGCCTCAACCACTCCTCCCATCACCGGCCCCAACCAGTGACAATCTAAATGACAGAGACAGCCTGCAAAAAGATTGGTTCATTCTGCAGTGGCACCCACATGCATGCCATCGCAAACTGTGGGTACATCCTGGGAGTCTGAGGCAAGATAAGAAGGCTTGCATAAGTAGTTTGCCAATGAGTAGTCAGTTGTTGACCACAGGACCAGTAGCAGGGATGACGACGGTTAGTTCACAGCTGGACAGGCAATGTCCTTGCAGAAATAGTTTCCCACGATCACTCCCATTTGCAGGGACATGTTTGTGAGAGACTTTCCATTAGCACCTTGCTGGAGAGACATTAGCTGTCAACTTGACCCAACCTAGAGTCATAAGGGGAGAGTGTCTTCATGAGGTATTATCTAGTCAGGTTGGCCTCGGCATGTCTCTGGGGGATTATTTTGATTATGAATTGGTGTATGTAGACTCAGCCCATTGTGGGCAGCACCATTCCCTAGGTAAGGGATCTTGAATAGTAGAAAGGTAGAGAGTGAGCTGAGCAGGCCCGTGGGGCTCTTCTCTCAGCCCCTGACTAGATGGCTAGTTGGCTGTACTGTGATGGTGGGCTGTAACCTGGAATTGTAAGCCAAATAAACCCCTTTTCTAATCTAAAATCGATTTTTAAATTTTTAAAACCACAGCGAAAGAAATGCTACTAGAATAAGCACCTCCTAGGAGTTTTGTGGATTTTTGTTGCTGGGGTTTGTTACCAGTGACTCTACTTTGATTTTGGTGTCTTTCAGTGGAACTCTCCCAGCCCAGACACATGATCTGTTTGTTGAGGGCTGGGCAGAGCCATCACTGTCCGCTGTCCATGAGCAAAGGCCCAGGCTAGCGCCATGACAGGCTCCCCTCGGCCAACCTCGAGTCCATGCACAAACCCGTCTGGTCTCTCCAGAGACGGCAGGAGTTTGAGGCTGACGGGAAGGCACTGTTGCCTACCTCTTAGTTGTGAAGGTATGTGGTCCGAGCCTCACACAGGTCATCAGACGTCTCCAGCTTTGGTGTACTCATCAACCAGAAGGAATAAGGGCCGTGGCTTCAGCCCCCATCAACGGGCTTCAGAGGAATGAGATAATGCCCAACTTCCTGTTTTGCTGGGCAGTTGAGGGCACTTAAGTTAGCAGCTCAACTCTATTATTTTACTTCCTACTCTAAGTGATGTTATGCTTGTGTGTGTCTCTGTAAACCAAACAGGGAAGCCCGGGGCTGAGACTCACCACACTAGCCTCACACTCCGCCCTCATTGTGGCTTTATCTGGCCTCTGTGAGGCCAGATCTCTTCTCTGCTCAGCCTGGGGCCTAAGGCTGCTTAACCACACAATTAGAAGGCTAGTTTTATGGGGAATCTCAGACTGCTAATTCACTTTGGGTGCTTAGAGTGGAATGAAGCTGGCAGCTGGCTCTTAGACAAATTTCGGATGCAGGAATCTACTGTGGTCTCATTTCTTTATGGAATAAGCTAGTTGCCAACGGTGACAGGGAGTGCCTATAGCTCCAGCTCTTTAGGAGGCCCAGGTGAGGGATGCATTGAATTCAAGAGTTACCGGCTAGTGAGACACCCCCTTAAAAAAAAGTCCCATCAAACTAGAACAGGGGCTCCCAGCTTTGCCTGGTTGACATTTGTTGCTGGAAATGTCTTTGAGGTATGGACAGTCCTGGGTGGTGTAAGATGTTCCGCAGACACAGGGTCATTACTCTCCAGAGGCTGATACATCACCTCTCCCTGCCTTGTGACAACCGAGGAAAGTCTAGGCTGGAGTGGGGAGGCGAGTGGCTGGCAGTGATCCCTCTGCCGCTGGTCCCAAGCACGGAGAGACTAACAGCAGGCTTTCTCCAGCCTCCTGCCTGCAGCTCTAGATGGAGTAAAGGATCCTGGCTTCTCCCTGCAGCGCTGGACTGTTCCAGGGAGCTTGAAGATGGTGTAGCTGCAGACAAGAAAGGCTGAGTTTGCCTGTCAAGTAAGTCAGCTACAAGGAGGTCGTTTCAGACTTACAAACACAGCCAGATACTTTCGTCCACGTCTTTATAAGATTGAGAAAGCCAGCTTGAAATCTCCTCACGTTATCTCTCCGCTCTCGGGAGGTGGGAACGAAAGCGGGATTGTGTGTGAGAAGGTCACATGCAAACCAGAGTCCTTCGTTTCCTGAATATTCTGCCTTTGCTCAATATACCACAGAGGTTCCATGGCTTAACAGCTGTCAGGGACCCCATGAAAGTCACCGTTTTCTCAGCCTCGGCTTCCTTATTCCTAAAAACAAGGAGCACAATAATAACCCTATACAGTTAGGTCTTTGTACAGATTAAAGACGGCGCAGTGGTTGCCATGGTAACCACCCTAGCTACCATGCCTCTGCTGAAATCATCAACATCATCAGTAGCAGGAAGATGCTCCACTCCTGTGCTATCATGAGCCCGGGGATCTGCAAGCCAGAACTGAAATTCTAAGAGACTGCCACCCGAGCTGGAGAAAAGGCATTGTTAGTGTTTTGCTCAAAAGTGTTCACCTGACAACTGTCATTGAACCGAGGGGTGAAATCATATACATCATAGACGCACACTAAATGGACTGAGAATATGTATGGGGGAGGAAAGGGAAGGAGGGAATGACAATTTTACTTAAAAATATAGTTCGTCTGAGGTAGGAGCAAAGACACACTTGTCAGCACGGAGGAATTCAGACGAATGATCTTCACGAAAGACTCCGAGCCTCGTCAGGACTGCTGTTGTGACAAACCTGTCGTCTCAGAGGTGTGGGAAGAGAAGCCTCCCTCTCTCAGTCTGCCGCAGGTCAGCAGAGTCAAACCCTGCTGTGACCATCGTGGCCTTGGCTTCACTGCTGGACATTTGTTGGGTACCAGGGTCAGGAGTTGGGGCTGGGAGCTAAAGAACTCTCCTGGTGTCGTTCCGCTGCCTCTGCCAGCGATGTCAGTTTGCTGGAAACCATGGTCTCCAAGTACCCAGAAAAAGGGGTGTTACCTAGTGAGTACCCCAATCTTCGCCCTAGGGTCAGACCACAGGCAGGGCAGAGGCCATCTGGCCACCAGGCTTTGTGAGGAGCAGAAGCTGGCGAATGTTTTCTTAAGGGGCCACATTAGCCGTATGAGCCATATGGCCCCTGCCCTAATGTTCCAACTCCTTGAATCTTGGCTTCCGCCATGGGTTTTGAAAACAAATGGAGGTAGCTGTGTTCCCATGAACTGGAACTTACAAATGCAAACAGCCAAGAGAACCCCTCAGAAATCCCCAGTGTTGTTTTTGGTAAAAAGCACGTCATTTTGAGGAAAGTTCTTCAGCGTGCAGGATGAGAAGGCTGGCCATGGGAAGGCAGGGCATGGCTCCGCCAATGGACGTGGTCAGAGTCATAGCTTTGTCCACTTAGTGCCTATGAATTCTGTGCTCTGTAGGATCTGTTTAAATTATTGAGGGCAGTGAGGAAGAGAAGGAAGAGGAAGGGGAAGGAGAGAAGGAGAAGGAAGAGGCGAAAACCACAGTCTAGGAGCTGTAAGGGTCTTACTCGAAATGGGGGAACGTGGTATTTAAAAGTGAAAAGGAGAAGTTGGGGCCTGAGGTGTAATTCTTCCAACACAGTTTATGAGCCCACATTTTCAAGTACTCGACGTGGTCTAAAAATACCTTCGGAAGCTTCTTTAGGGAGAAACTAAACTTAGCAATTCCCTCTCTCCCCCTCCTTTTCCATAAATACACAAAATTGCCCACTGTGTGCCAAATTCTGTTCCTGGCCAAGGAGGTGGAGGGCAGAGGAGCATAAAATTCCGTTTCCACGGAACCAAGCTGGGGTTCGGGCTATAAACACATAAAAAACCAACAAACACCTCTGTCAGACACCAGTAAATGAAGTAACAATAAAGTCTGGCAAGGGTGGGTGCAGGGTGGGAGAGGGGGATGTTTTTGAGGAGAGCAGGTTGGAGTCCGAACTGGGACCTCTACTGCAAGTTCAGGTGTAAAACCCAGCAACCATTCTGGAAGATTAAGGGGAGCAGGGCTGTGTTGTGGGGAGCCTCCTCCTCTGCCCAGGGAATGAATGGTTCTGGAGGCCGGACCCCTAGGACTAGGAGGGACCCACAGCTATCGCCAAAGGTTCCTTTAGACTCACCCAAAGCTGAGTTCATCCCCTGCTACCATGGTAAGTGCCCTAGGACAGCACAGACAGTGTCCTCTGGACACTACTGCAGGAGCCCCAAGGCCACCATGGCATTGTGACCGGGTTACAAGGTCCAAGTGGTAGCAAGTTGGTCACTTGACCTATCTAGCTCACCTCTGTCCTAGCTCTGAGTTCTAGCTCAGGGAACTGTGATGGTGACCTTCGCAGCACACTGCCGGCGTGCTGGGACCGGGTGCCACAGCCCGAGAAATGCTTTGTCTCACACAGAGGCAGAGCTGAAGCTGAGATCTCGGCAGGACTGGATTCTTGGAGGCTGTGCTGAAGGACCTCTCCTAGCACCTTCTGCGATGCTGATATCCTTGGTGTACACGGCTCACACACACAGCCCTGACCTCTGCTGTGACGTTCACTGCGCTCTCCCTGTATGAGGTCTGGACCAAACCCCCCTCCCGCCCCTCCCCCATTTGCTAGGATGCTTGGCTTAGCAAGGAGGGCCAGTCCTACTGACCTCACTCAATTCAGGGCCTCTACAGCGACTGCTGAATGGGTTTTTCTCCTCACTGGGGTTTAAGGGGGGAAGGCTTTATTTAGGATCCCAGTTTGTGGGTTTAATTCATTACGGAGGAAGAGGCAAGGTGGAGGGAGGGCCAGAAAGGGTGTGAGGCTTCAATTTCCTTTCTTTCTGATGGACCAAGAAGTAGAGCGAGCAGTGACTGGCAGCTTTCTCATTTCCCCACTTTGATTCAGGCTGGGCCTCCAACCCTTAGCACTGAGCCATCCATGTGTGTGTCTCCCCTCCTCGGCTACTCTCCTGAAAAGTTCTTCACAGATAGTCGTAGGGTGCAGCTCTTGGGCGATTCTCTTCCCCTTTTATATTTATATTTCTTTTAATTACGTGTCTCTGTGGAGGGGATGGTGCCTGCATGCCAGTGCAGGTGCCCTTGGAGGGTAGAGGTGATGGAATCCCTAGAGCTGGAGTCTCAGACAGTGAGTTAGTTGTAGCCACCAGGAATTGAACTCAGGTCCTCGGCAGGAGCAGTGCCAGCTCCTGTCCTCTGAGTCACCAGTCTAGTGCCTTCCTGAGGGATTCTGGAGTTTCCAGTGAAGACGAACCATCACACTGGCATTCTAAGGGGCTTGTGCTTAGGATTTATTTCATTGTATTTCATTGAAGGGTCCACAATCCAGCCGGCCCCAGCAGTCTCTGCCAGAAGAGCTGCCTCACCGGAGCGTGCAGTGGTGGGTGCTGAGAAGGGCCAGGCCACGGGGACCAGCTCACAGCGGAAGGACTGCATGTTTCATGACAACAGAAAGAGAAACTCGGGCTGCAGAGGACCAAGTGAAGGGGACAGGGAAGAGGAGGGCGTGGGAAGGCTAGGACCATCACAGGAGAGCTTTGGGAACTTGACCTTTTGAGTTTCAGTCTGTGAATAATGAGAACATTGCAGGAACTAAATCAGGGGTGATCTGCATTTTGGGGGATCACAGTGACATTGGGAAGATGGTTCATGTGGCTATAGTAGTAGTCCCCAAGGAAGACCATGGTAGCTTAGGTCAGGAGGGATAGTGGACCCAGGAATAGCACAGACTTGGGAAAGCTGCCTAGAGTCGCTGTGAATCATGGTTACTGAATGGTGGCTGATGGGTTCTGGGGGTACATATGAGGGTTTTGTGGGGTAAACACCGAGATGGCATTTATAGCGTTGTTTCTGACAGCCCTGATTATCAAATGCCAGACTGGGACACAGAATTGGGTAGGAAAAAAACCACTTATGGTACTGGGGTGTTTTCTGGAGAATAGGCCATGCATATCATCATTTACACGGAGGAGGATGCCAGGCCAGGGCCACGCGTGCTGCCTGCTAGGGAGCCTTGTGTGTGTGTGTGGGAGGGGCTGAATGAGTAGAGGGGCTCATGCCAGTGAGTCACAAAATGTGGTCGGGTGAGGTGGCAAACAGAGCCAGGGTCCTCTGACATCCTGGTTCCAATCCCTTAGAAGCTCTGAAATGTTACTTGACACATGAAAGGGACATTCCAGTTGTCATTTGAGAAGGACCTTGAGGTGGGTAACAGACGCTTCTGGCTTACCTGGTGGGCCGGGTGCCATCACAAGGATCTTACAGGAAGGAGACAGGAGGGCCCAAGCCAGGAAAGGCCAGGGGCAGTTGGAGCAGAGCGAGGGCAGACAAACCAGGAGCCAAGGAATGGGTGGCGTCTAGAACCTGGAAGGAGCAAAGAATGAACCTGTCCTACAGCTTCAAGAGGAAACCACATTCTTGGATGCCTTCGGACTGGTCCTGGAGCGTCTGTCCTAAGAGGGTCAAGCAGAGTGTTCTTTTATGACCTCTAAGTTTGCAATTGCTTGCAGGAAGTGGATGGAGATGGAGAAACGGGGATGGTAAGCCTGAGTCTTCACACACGCCAAGTCCACCCAAACAGGGGTCTCTCCAGGGGCCTGCATGTCTCTTACACAGGCCAGGTGCAGCGACCAGTTACAGGGGGTGTGGAGAAGGACAAGTGGGTGGGTTGTGGTCTCCGGCCAGCGTCAGCTCCTCATGGCTTCCACCAGTGACGAGTGGTGTCAGCCACGGATAACAACTCCACTTGAGATTGTTCTCTAGGTGAACTGTGCGTAACTGTGGAAGGAGGTGAGCGTTAGACCGGCCTCCTGTTAATCACAGACAAGTCTGGTTTTCTGCGGCTTACAAGAACCGCAGCTGTCACTTCCCTAAGACTTTACACAGAGTGACGCTCACCAGGCAAACACACACGAGGCCTGTCTGCCTCCTGGCTCGTGTATTTTGTAGAATCCTGCCCTAGATTCTACTTTTAGATGCTGAGCTAGACATGGAATGAGAAGAGGGGCTGGAGAGGGTGAAGAAATGTATTGTGACCACAGGAGGAGGGGACGGCAGTGTAGACGTGACCTATCTCTTGGATCCATAATTGGTACTGAATAACACCGATAGTTGAGTTTAACCTCCATGGAGGGTCTTAATTCATTTTCTGTTGATGTCACACATGCTTGAGACTAGATAGTTGATAATGAATATAAATATGTTTTGAACAGCTCTGGAGGTCGAGCACTGGGCTGACATCTCTCTGGTGATCCTCTGGCTCTCGGCCCAGTGTCTCATGATCTGTGATAGCATCCAATGGCCAGAGAGAGCAGGTGAGAGAGCTTGCCTCTCCCCTCTTTCTGCCAGTAACTCTGAAGTGTATTTGTACTGCTTTGGATATTAGATTTATTTATTGTGTGCATGTGAACATGTGTAGGTGCTTGCATTGAGCAGGGGGGGTCAGAGGATACCTTGCAGGAATTGGTTCTAACGGTCTACTGTGTGTGTACCTGGGGTCACACTCAGGTTGTGAGTCTTGGTGGCAAGCCCTATCACCTACTGAGCCATCTCACTGGCCCAAATTGATTACTTTTTATTTTTAAAATATTTGTTTGTGGTGTTGGGAATCGAAGTCAAGGCCTTGTGTCTCCCAGGTGAGTTTTCAACCCCAGAACTGCATCCTAGCCCTGGTTCTTTCTTAGGGCCACTGGGCGACCATCTTGGTCTTCACCTCCATGGCCTCATTTCACGCTGTTTTCCTGACTCCTAACTGACAAATACCATTGACATGTGTAACTGAGGGTTAAGTTCCCAACACACACGAACCGTTAGGGAACATGTTCCAAGCAAAACACCATGGAAGCTGCTATGCATGGCTGCAAAGGTGTAATGAAAAATTCAGTTTATGATGGTCCTGTTGAGTTTCAAACATAATCAACAACTAAAACAACAACAACATGTTTCAAACAGTGACAAGACCTGTGTGTTTGTGTGTGTGAGTGTGTGTGTGCTTCAGATAACAGAGAGGGACCATCTTCTCCTGCAATTTCAAGGTCCCTCTTTGGTGCTCATACCCTCCTAACTCTTGGCGATTTCACTCTATCATCCCATCTTGGGCAATGTGGTCTGTAGTTGAGAAGGAAGGACTATCTTTGTCTCCAGATACAGCACTTGAGAGAGGAGAGAGAGAGAGAGAGAGAGAGAGAGAGAGAGAGAGAGAGAGAGAGAGAAGGAAAGGAGCAGAGAGAACTGGTTTCTGTCCTTCCCTAGGTGGCCTCTTTCCTAACCCAGGTTCCCTTCCCTGGTTGTGAGTCGTGGGGCATTGTCTGTGGTCCACACACCAGACTACATAGGTAAGACCTTTCCCAGCCCAGGGCCAGGCCAGGGAAGACCTTATACAAATACACTATGCACATCCTAAGACTCACACCACTTCAGCAGGTTACTCAAGGGATTCTGGGAGCTTCTGGCTCATTTCATGTCACTGCAGTCCAAATGTATTGTTTTAGAAAAAATATTTGGGCAGACTTGAGTTTCTTTCGGGAAAAGCCTCAGGAATAAGTTCTCTAGAGACTCTGCCGTTGAGAAGTGTCGAGGCTGGCGTCCATGTTCGACTCTACTGAGCAAGTTCTAGGAGGCAGAATCTCATAGCAAAGGCAGCTTGCCCACCACTGCCTTTGTCAGGGTTGTTAGGTAACATAAGGAGACTGAGTCATGGGGTTCCCCAATCAGATAGTGTGGACAACATGCCTCTGACTTCCGGTCATGGTTGCTGGCCCAGAACTTTGGGTTTTCTCTTCTCTGCTCTTCAGAACCCTTGATGACTTCTGCTCCCTGGAGTTGTTACTATAAATTAAAAATAATTTTATTATTTGTTCTTTGTTCTATTCAAAGCCCACACCGGTCTAAATCTTTGCTGTTACCATTCTGGAAACATCTCTCCTAATCCCTGCTTCACTCTCAGCCCAGAGGTAATCACTGGAGGCCTTCTCTGGCCATCTGGCTAGGTGGCGTGTGTCCGTCACCCACTTGACATCCCCGCCATCCTGCTGCTGCAGGAACAAACCCCACAGTTACAGTGGCTTTCCATGACACCTTTACCTTTTCTTATCTCTCACTTCTGGGAAGTATTTTTGGGTCTCAGGAATCTAACACCAAGGGATCAGAGTGTGCCCTTGTGGAAGTTGATTCTGAGGTGCTGTGGTCTGAATGGGTCCCTCCAAAACAGAAGTGTTAAAACTTTATGGGCATTTAAGAGGCGATCAGGTCAGGGGGCTCCTCTCCCAGGGAACAGGCGCAGGGTCTTCATTCAGTGCTCAGCACACTTGCCTTTCCACCTTCTGTGAAGGTACTGTGTTCCTCCTGTTCTAGAAAACACAGTCCCGGGCTACTTTGGAAGCAGTCAGTAGCCCACACCAGGCAATCAAGTTTGCCAGAAGGCCTTTGACTTCTCTCAATCCAGAATTGTGACAAAGGTCTTTTTTGTTTGTTTTCTCACAACCTACTCAGCCTCAGGTGTTTTGTTACCCAGCACAGACAGACTGAGACTCCAGGGTTGCTGGGACTGAGCACCACCAATTGGTGGCTCAAGTAATAGGAATTTATTGCCTCACACCCTCATGGTTAGAGAGAACAGGCGTAGGGGGAAATGTTTCCTCAGCTGTTCTAGGGAGGGTCCACACCGGTCTTTTGCCTCAGTTTCTCATGGCTCTGGACACCCCCGGATTTGTGATTGTGTCACTCTGGCTTCTAGTCCACCTTCATGAGACTTCTGCATCTATGACTCTAGAAGGGCTCTGTCCCTGGATTTAGGACCCGTCTAGGTAATCCTGAATGACTTCCTTTTGAGATCTCAAATGTAATTAAATCCGTAGAGGCCCCCCCTTTTTTTGAGTAAAGTCTCAGAGTGGAAGGGCGGGGGTGCTGGTATTTGACCCACCCCAGTTGCCTTGCTTGGGGTAGATCCTGATTAAAAAAAAAAACTTTACTCAAAGTGTAGGTCTTGGCAAAGAACCTTCCCTGGGTGGATAGAGAGCTTTGTGGCTTGTCTGGGCCACACTGTTTTCTACCACGGTCATGCTTGAGAACCACGGAGTTAAATCTGCAGAATTTAAAGCCCTCACAGCGTTTGAAGTAGGTTCATATTTGGGCTTCATTCATAGCTGTCCTGGGCACATGTGGGCTGGGTGGTGATGGATTGGACCTTTGCCCTAGGCACTGGGACAGAAGGCTAACTTTGGAGCCTGAGGTTAGTTCATGTGGCATCTAGAACGTGGTTTGTTCTAGCTGCAGTGTAAATTGTTTCTTCTCAGGTGGCTGCTCTGTTCTGGTTAAACCTTCTCTACGTGCGTGCCTTGAGATTGGGGAAGGAGAAAGAAAATCTTTCTAAAGCCCCGTGGCTGTGATTTCTGTTTTCATCCTGACAAGACTAGAATAATGAGCTCCCAAAGATACTGAGGCCCAAGTCACGGCCTGGCAAACGGACTGGCTTTAGAGTGAGCGAGCATCAGGCCAGTGAAGAAGCCCTGTATACATTTCCTTCTGTCTGTGTCGTAATAGGAGCGGCGGGGCTGCGTCCCCAGCACCCCGGCCACCTGCTAGCTTATGCCCCGAAATAACAACACGGTAACTGTATTCTTTTAAACACTGCTTGGCCCATTATATCTAGCCTCTTCTCGGCTAACTCTCGCACCTGGACTAGCCCATTTCTAATAATGTGTGTAGCACCGAGGTGCGCTTACTGGGAAGATTCTAGCCTACGTCCATCCTGGGTCACATCTGCCTCAGAGAGCAGAGCTACCGCGTCTGCCCGGGAGAGGGGAGCATGGCGTCTCTGCTCCAGAGAGCAGAGCTGTCGAGTCTGAGCTCACTTCCTCTTCCTCCCAGCATTCTGTTCTGTTTATTCCTCCCACCTATGTTTTAACCTATGAGGGCCAAGCAGTTCCTTTATTACTTAACCAATGAAATCAACAGATTCATATATGACACTCCCTGGAGTTGCATGGTGAGCGTGCACACGCAGACACACAGCAGTGGTCAGCGTATCCAGCGTGGGCCCGTCTGCACCAGAGTTCTTTCTGCTGGCATGCAGAGATAAGAACTTTGTCCTAGGACTGCCGGAAGTGGACCTGCTGTGGCTCAGTGCATCACTGGCCAAGGTCCACCGCCCAGGACCATTCAAGGAAGGCATTTCTGCAAGCCTGCCAGGGTATCAAGAGATGCCTAACCTAGAGAAATGTCCATCAGTACCCCAGACCCCAACATGATGAATCCCTGGCTGCTGGCTGTCCCTCTCACATCGTCTTCTCCATCACCCTGCCCCAAGACTGCAGCCCTGTCCTCCTCCCTCCTCTTGGCCTCACACAGAAGCAAATCCAAACATGTGTGTCCTCTGCACAGGACAGCAGCTGCCATATTCCTCAGCCTTGGTGCCCACAGTTCCCCAGTGGTCCCCCGGCCCTCCTCCATCTGCATTCACCTCCTGCTTGCTTGTTTTCCTCCGTCCTGCTTCCTCTGGGTCATGCCTAGGCCACGCTGGTTCTACTTCACCCTCCTCTGTCTGGGTATAACCACCCCCCCCCACCAGGTTCACTGGTTCTCACCTTCTCTCCATGGAGACAGCCTCCCTCCACAGCTCCCGTCACCCCAAGCACCCTCTCCCACCCATTTCCGCTCTCCCTGATAGAGTGGGGCCCAGGGGAAAAGAGCCTTTTGTTTTGTTGCACCTCCCCAGGTACCCACGGCAGTGCCCAGCAGGCTTTAGGGACACTCAGCTGAATGTGTGAATGAATGAACGGAGAATGAATGAATGATGTGTGAATGAACGGAGACTGAATGAATGATGTGTGAATGAATGGGCACACGTCAGAGCCTAGGGCAGTGTTTGCCAAGTGTCCGGTCTGCTCAGAAACTGCCTTGTCATTTTGTCTGCAGTGAGTCATCTGCTCAGGGACCTCATGATTCTTTCCTCCCCTCCACCCACAGGCTTTTAAAAAAATGATGAAAGACTGGACGGTTTGGAACCACTGCGGGATGTGTGCTCTCGGAGGCTTCTGTGAGGCAATGGCCATGTAACTTTCCATACAACAGCTTAGGGAAGCGGTACATTTCCATCAAGGAGGAAGAAGCTGGTGGCACTGTGGAGGGTGGTGTTTGGCTGGGGAAACCCAGGGATGCTGGTGCACAAAGCTATCTTCAGGCTGTGTGCCAGGAACACAGCGCCCAGCTGCCAGGTGCACAGGCTGTGAGTGGTACAGTGTGAGCCCAGCCCGCAGTGTCCTGGGAACCCCACTTTCCCTGCACCCTGCCCCAACTTTACTTTTAGGAAGGCCGCGGTAACCTTGCATAGATTCATCACCCAGAGGGCAGCTTCTACATGGTGCTGGGACCAGGCCAGCCACCTCATTTGTCAAGGAGGCAGGCTCAGGGTGAGGCCAGGGCTCTGATTCAACAATGCTCCTGCAGAGAGTGTTTTGCTTATTTGTTTTGCTTTTCTTTGTCCATAAGGGGACTGTTTGCCTAGTATACTGACTTACAGACTGGAGAGTGAGCTAGATTCATCCGTGGGTCCACTCAGCTCATACGGATGGGCTCAGGGTGAGCAGCCTTAGGAAACTGACAATATTCAGCCAGGTAGCCATTGATCATGGTTAAACCCAGACTTCAAAAGCAAAGACCCCCAGTTCACATTATATCTCCTGCGGACTGACCTTGTCACCGCGGGGACAGTAGCAAAGGGTTTTCTGATCCTCTGGGTCCTCATCCGTAAAACAGGTCTCATTGGGAAGGACTTGAGAGGACACCTGTGAAGCAGAAAGGAGCAGGAAACCCTTGGCGGATGCCAGCTCTCGATCTGCTAATGCCTTTGAGCTAGTCTTCATCCCAGTGAGGAAGCCTGAGCAACAGAGGAAGGACTTTGATGCTTTGTGTCCAGCCCAGAGCTAGGCCCACGCTCACAGATCTTCTCTCAAGGTGCTGTTTGGCAGTTTGAGCCTGTTCTACAGCCCACTGGACATGCATACTATTTCCTGCCAGCTTTGCTGTTGTTAGCTTTAGCATGCTCACACCTCCGTGGAATTCCTCTCGCTCTATGACCTGGGTTTCTCTTCCCTGTTTCTAGCAGGCAGCTCAGTGCACAACCGGCTAACCAATGCTTGTGGTCAGTTGCTGGTAGACCAGAACTTCCTAGGATGGTTTATTTAGCCTTTCCCTGGGTGTTCTCCAGACTGTGGGCTCTACAAGTCCGCTCTTTCTTTCATCTCTCTCCTCTGGATAAGACCGAGAATGCAATCTAGGTTTTGTAGGCGGGACAGGACTGAGGCCAAATGAAAATATGAACTCCATATTCAGGAATTATTAGGAATTTCAGTATCGTGACCATCAAAAATTAAAACAAGATTTTGGCTCTAGGAAGGTAGCTTAGTTGGTAGAATACTTGCTTAGTCCTGGGTTCAATTCCCAGGACTGCATGAAAAGTGGGCCTGGTTGCATATGCCTGTAATCTCAGCACTCATTCAGAAGATAAAGGTCATTCTCTACCACATAGTGAGTTTGAGGGTAGCCTGGGCTACATGAAAATTTGTCTCCAAATAAAAAAATAAATAAAATAAGAAAAAAGAGGAGGAAGGAAAAAAGAGGAGTGGGGTTCCTCAGAGGGCAGGGTCCATGCTGCGTACATGTGATGCTTTCCCTGTTTGCCGACAAGGGTTTTATTTGATCCGGCGTAGGTAGCTGATGCCCGTGATCCTGTCACCGCAAAGCCAGCATGTAGAAGGGCTGGCCTAACAGACGGGAATTGCTGGTGTGAACCAAGCTCGTGCCCATTTGTGATTCCCAACTCCCGCCCAGGCTGGAGCCTTCAGGGCATAATTGCAACAGGTCCCACCTCAATTAGAGGGTAAATTGTAGACTTCATTTGTAGGGTTGACCCTGGGCTTTGGCCGTTTAAATTCAAACTTCCCTCTCCCTACCGAGAGTGTCCAAATGTGCAAAGCAATCAATGTATAAACCAACCTGCTTGGAGGACTTGTGATCTCAGTACAGCTTGCTTTTATTTGAACTCAGTCACTGAGTTGGAACACGGAAAAGGACAACCACATTGGCTTCTTTCTCTGAGACGAAAAATCCCAGGCTAGCCTCTAATCTGCAGTCCTGCTCTGACCTCTGCTAGGGTCACCAGTGTGCGCTAGCATGCCGGGTTCACTGCTGGTTCAGAGTAAAGTGTCTGTGATATGAGACTTGACAGCTAAGTCATGGCCAGGCACACAACTCTGTTTAAATGGCCAGGCACACAACTCTGTTTAAATGGCCAGGCACACAACTCTGTTTAAATGGCCAGGCACACAACTCTGTTTAAATACACCCTACTTGTGCAGCCGTCATGGTTCCCTGTGTTCTGATTGCTTTTTGTCTGTAAAATCAAACCTTCCCCATCAAGCAGCTCCCCCTGTTTCTCTCCTCCAGGCCACACTGGGCCACCCTTTGATGACTCTGTCTCTATGAATCTGAATACTCCACATAACCCATGGGAGTGGAGCCCTGTGGTCTCTGAGTACCTTTGCTCCCACAGCTCAGGTAGCTGAGTTCCACCGCACTCTGGCTTCTTCTTCTTGACCAACCATCTTCCTTCGTTTGTGCAATTTACTAATCAATGCTTCCATCAATACACAGTTGGGTCATTTCTACCTCTTGGCTATTGGGAGCTAATTTTTTTTAGTTGCTACATTTTTGTTTTTGTTTTATATTTTTGAGGGTCTGCAGTCCAAGTTGTCCTGAATTCACAGCCATGCCCCTGCCTCAGCTCCATTTGAGTGCTGTGATTACAAAATGAGCTAGCACACCCATCTATACTACAATATATTTTTAGTACCGTTCTTTGCAAGAGGCTTGCTGCATTCCTGGCGCCATGCTCTGCAGGCTCTGGGGCTCGTAGGATATTGGATACAGTCAGGTGCCTCTGTCAGGGTTCCATACACACAGCTCCTGCAGGCACCTGGCCAGCTCAGTGGCCAGGGCTTGCTTAGCGGGCATGGAGGTCACAGTGCCCCGGGGCCCTGTGGACCTGTGGGACATGCGGAAAGGACAGACACAGGGATGCAGAATAAAATCAGGGTAGCGTTTCTGCCGGTTACTCTGTACGGTGTGGTGGGAAAGGCAGGGCTGAGTGACTCCCGGTCTGGTCCCAACGCCGTCAGCGTGGAAGCTGGCATTCGGGGTTTATTCTCCCTGCCGTCCTCTCTCTGTTTTCTCACATGTAGACGAGGATGGCAGTGCCTGCCTCTTCAGCTCTCGTGGACATGAAATTGAGGAGAGCCGAGCCCCTGTACGTGGCAGTCCCTGCCATCTGGGGACTTGTCGTGTTCTGCCACGGTTCCTGAGTAGCGCGTGTCTTAGTGTGTACATTTCAAATGAGGTCGTTCTGCTTGTGCTTCCTTTGTGTGTCAGTGGGTGGTGCTGGGGTGAGACCCCAGGTCGCTGGATGTGCTAGGCCAGCACACTACCTCTGAGCCACAGCTGGGGCTCAGAAGTCACCGATTCTTGTGACGAAATGAGAGCAGCCTCACTGTAGTCAGACCCTGCAGAAGAAACTGGCTCCAAGGGCCAATGCGCTGCTCTTCCTTGTTTGGTGAATACTGGGAGGGTTTTCTCTTTCATCCGGTTTTGAAATCAAAAGGCAGCATTTTCTCCTAGATCTAGCCATGAGAAAGTAGAAAAACAGAGCGTATTAGTGTTCTAACTGTCCCCCTCCCTCCCTTCTTCCCTCATCCCTTCCTCCTCCTCCTGCTCCCCCTCATCCCCTTGTCTTTCCTTTGTCTTCCTTCGCGTCCCCCCTCCTCCTATAGCTCTTTTGCCAGCACTGGGATTAACTGCTCCTGTGGTGATCCAGCGATAATAAGACGTACAGGGCAGATGTAAAAGCTGCGCTTTCTAACTGGCATCTTTTATAAGACCCTAAAATACCACCTTAGTTGAACAACTTCTACAAAAGAGCCGTTGTCATCATGGTGAACTGAGATTTGGGTAGGAAGTGAGGTCCTCCAGTAGGCAAGGCCATGATCTGGTCAGCATAGCCTTCCTGGTCAGATTCGATTCTGAGGAAGGAGCCGGGCTGTTACTTCCTTCTTGGGCTGACTGTTGGCCTAGGAACAATCCATATTCTCAATGGCAGCTGGCAGGGCCAGGCGGCAGCATCAAGGCCTGCCGCACCTCTGAGCCCTTTGGAACCTCCCCAGCAGGCGATATGAAGCCCCATTTAGAAGGTCGCAGAAACCCGAACGGCTTGCCTTAGGAGCTGTTGAATGATGAAGCACACAGTGTCTGTGTCCCTGTGGGGCAGTTGTGACATTACTGTCATGTGGACTGACTGTTGCCACCAGGTTACCCGCTTAGCTGCGCCGGCTTCTCTCACGTAGCCAGCATGGTGCATAGTCTCTAAGCTCATGTTCACAAAGGTCTCATAACCAGCCTGAGCTTGTGGGAGACCCACGAATCACGCTTGTCCCGTGGGTTCACATGACAGTTCATGAGGGTTTAGATCAGAAGGTAACAGACCGTGTATCGGAGGAGGGATAGCTGAAAAGGTCTGCGGGATGACTCCTGGGGGAAAAGGCAGTGGGGACTGAGCTTCAAGGGAGGAGCGGTTTGGAGGTGTCAGGAGTACCATGATCTCAGAGCATCCTGGCTCTGTGAGAGTGGAATGGGGAACCCGGTGTCCTGGCTTCCGGAACCACTCGGTTGTGAGCCAGTTGCAGGAGCCGAGGCGAGTCACCTTGCCTTTGTAGAACAGTTACTCAGCTGTTAAATCTGTGTGTTGCGGGAAGGGGGTGTGTGTGCCCTGAAGAGCTGACAACAAGGGCCCGAACACGCGTAGAAAGACATTCACAAGAGGACGGCTTGTTTGCCGCACCCACAGGTAGAAACAATGGAAGCAGTCATCAGTGGGCAAACAGAAAGAAATGTTTTGTGTGCAGAGAAAACACGCGCAAGTGAGGACTGGTGTCTGTTTATGGGGGAGCAGTGTGCAAGACAGCCATCGTACGACTATAAAAGAGCTAGACGCGCCCACTGCCGTCACTCTAGAGTTGACACAGTATTGAGAATTTGCTGTGAACGTGGTAACCCTTTGCTTGTAGGCTCACAGTCTGTCCTAGGCTGAACAGTCTGTCAGGCCAGGGCTATGGTGGGCTGTGCAGTCACACACTTCCAGGGTGTAGGGGGCTACCCAGTCATACAAGCCAGAGGTGTGGTGAGCTGTACAGCCACGCCCTTCAGTACCACAGTTGCACACTCAAGGGTGTGGTGGTTATAGAATTTCATAGCCTGGGTTATAGTAGGCAGAATAGCCTTGGATTCTGTTGTGTAGTGGCCTGCGTGGTTCAGATTTATTACATGTGTTCCTCTTTGGCTTGTGTGACAAATTTGCCTAAGAATACGTTTCCGAAAATGTGCTACGGATAGCCAGCAATGCGGGGAGCATAATAGGATCCTTTTCAGCCAGACGGAAGTGATCACTGGGGCTGCGCACACACGAATCTAGGAAACACAGAGATGATGGTATATGGCGTGTAGTGAAATAATATTCATACGTGAAAGGAGTAATGGTTTGATACAAGCCACATGCAGATGTGTCTTTGGAAACACATACTAAAGAAGTGAGGATTGCAGGCTGCCTGGTTCCCCTTGTCTGACATACCCAGAACAGAGAAGTCCATTTAAAGGGCAAGCGAACTGGTGGCTGCTGGGTCTCAGAGGCTGGTTGCTCAGTGCTGTGGGCATCTTCTGGGGTGATGAGGAGATCTTAGAACTAGACAGAGGGGTGGTTGTGCTGCGAACTGACTGGATGCTGCTGATCTGTCTGCTTTACGTGGGCTGGTTCTCTGTTGTGCGAGTGTTACCTCCGTCAGAAGAAACACTAGCGAATCCGGGCATTGGAGAGTCTCCTCTGTGAGTCCACGGAATCCGGGCATTGGAGAGTCTCCTCTGTGGGTTCACGGAATCCGGGCATTGGAGAGTCTCCTCTGTGGGTCCACAGAATCCGGGCATTGGAGAGTCTCCTCTGTGGGTTCACAGAATCCGGGCATTGGAGAGTCTCCTCTGTGAGTCCACGGAATCCGGGCATTGGAGAGTCTCCTCTGTGGGTCCACAGAATCTGAGCATTGGAGAGTCTCCTCTGTGGGTCCACAAAATCTGGGCATTGAAGAGTCTCCTCTGTGGGTCCATGGAATCTGGGCATTGAAGAGTCTCCTCTGTGGGTCCACGGAATCTGGGCATTGAAGAGTCTCCTCTGTGGGTTCACGGAATCTGGGCATTGGAGAGTCTCCTCTGTGGGTCCACGGAGTTCTCTGGAGACTGCACACTGGGAGGGGGCTCACCTGCCTTGGGCGTGTCTTCCTGCAGATGGCCACAGCTCTGCTTGGCCTGTGTTATGCCACACTCAGGAGGGCTTCAGAATAATAAGAGGCCAGCTAGTCTCTGTGTTTTTCCAGGTGGGAAGGTTGGCATCTCTTTGAGAACTGGCCACGTGTCACTTCTCAGGGTCACCTTCACTTCCATGGGTGGTGGTCCTTCTAACCAGAGAAGCACTGGCTTCATTCACAGAAGAAAGTGAAGAATATCCACAAGTTAGTCACGAGGTGTCTTGTAACTGGGGCTTAGATTCTCACGAGGTAGCTGAAAAAGTGGCTACTCAAAAAACTCCTGAGAAAATGGTCAGTGTGGTCACTGTCCCTCACTCCTGTGGTCACCATCCCATGGTCACTGTCCCTCGCTCTCCCATGGTCACTGTCCCTCACTCTCCCATGGTCACTGTCCCTCGCTCTCCCGTGGTCACTGCCCCTCGCTCTTCTGTGGTCACCAGAGAGTGAGGCTTTGAAGTTTGGGAATACTTCCTGAAACAGTGACAATCAGGCCTGGGGCAGCCACCAAGTGGTGTCCTGTGCACCCCTCAATTACCATCTTCTTGTGGTTAAAGGAAGTGAAAAGATCAAACCCCACCAAGCTTGTGGGATTTGTTGGCAGTCACCGGTGCAGTGGGATGACTGTGGAGGAACCTGAGAGCCCAGCCTGAGTTCCTGGGATGGCGACTCGTAGCCGCCTGCTTCTCTAGTCTCTTAGGTGAGCATTTCATCCAGGGAGACTTTTCCACTGCACTCTGAGCTCAGAGCTGAACTTAACTTTTGGTTCTAATGATAAGTGGTTTTCTTTTTCTTTATTAAACATAACCCGGGCATTGAAGCACACGCACAGACCTAGAAATCCAGTATTTACTGAGGTTGTGTTTCTGGGCCACATTCAAAAGACCCTTGGGCAGATATGGTAGATAACACTTACTGGCAAAGGGACCCTAACTGTCACATAAACCAGGAAGGCAGGGCGCGTTGCACAATGCACCGTGGCTATTGCCCGGCTGTTGTAAAGTGACTCCTTCTGGGGGCCGTCCTCTCATCTGCTATTTGCCTAAATGATGAAAGCGGCAATTAAGTTTTCATAAGATGTGTTTACATAACTCCTTTGTGAAAAGCCAATGCCAATATACACAACCAACCGTCTGTGTGTTTACACACTCCGGGGTGGAGGTAGCCTGCTTTGTGGTAAACATAAGGAAACTCGGTGTGCTGTTGTGTTTTTCTTTTAACCCCTAATAAAGTTTTCCATTAACCAAGAGTTTTATTGATTGATTCCCTCTTGTTGTTACCCAAATCAGAAAGGAAACATTGTCAGGTCAAAACCAATCTCTACTGCAAACAGTAAAGCTAAGACAGGGCTGTTAATCCCGGGAATGTACTAGAAGGTTTACGAGGAAACCAAGCAAGTGTGATAGAGGTCCTAGGATCGTCAACTCCAAGTCACGCTGTTTCTGGGACAAGGGTGGACTGATTAGATATCGCCAATAATATTCCATTCCCACAGAAAGGACCTTCTTTTATCCCACCATCTCCAAGCTTTGATCATTCACACAGCTTTATAGCTTTCTTTGCCATAACCAGATTCGTTTCATGTTCAACAAACTTCTGTAGTAAACACAGGAAGATTCTGTCATTTAAAAATAATTCCACAGCATGTAAAACAAAGGAGTTGGTAGTACTTGGGACGTTCTTGAAGAAGAAATAGTGTGTAGTTAAAAATCAAAGATCAAGAGGGCTGGAGAGATGGCACAGTGGTTTAAGAGCTTTGGTTCCTCTCGCTGAGGACTCAGATTCAGTTCCCAGGAACCACAAAGTTTCTCACAGGCTGCCTGTAATGGCATCTCTGGGGGACTTCTTTTGTTGATAAGGGCACCTGTACATATGCACACACGTGCACGTGCACACACACACACACAACCACACGCGCGCGTTCGTGCACACATGTACACACGGGGGGAGGGCATGTTTGATTTTCATTACCCTTACTTTGTCAACCAATGACTCCTATCCCTTGAACATACATACAGTATCTGAGTTCTTTTGTTGGGTTTTGCATGGGAGTAGAGACACAAAAGTCACCAAGTGCTCCAGGAACCCTACAAATCAGATCCTTTCTCTGTAACAAAGAGTAGGAGCTGAACTCTATCCTGAGATTAACTAGAACTCTGGGATAGAGTGAATGACATTCAGCCATGGAACTCAGTATGGATTCTCAGGTTGAAGATGCCCCCTTTTCAGGGCAATAAGGCTTCTGCTTATTCCAGCAGCCAAGACTGACCTGGAGATTTTAGTTTGAATGAAGTCCATGTCTGGGTCTTTTCTTTAGGCTCAAGGTGGGAAAATGAAGATATGGGATTAGGTAGATCTCATCAGGTTTGGGAAAAGTAAATAAAATTGAGACATAGATACCAGAGTATCATGCAAACACACATCCTCCCTAGGTACTGTCAGGGGCAGCCTCAAGGAAGAAGAGGTGGCTGCACCCCAAAAAGCTGTTCATTGTCCTCTGTTCCTGCAGGCTGCCTGCATTTCCCTGGACCCTGGAAAGGCATCTTCCCTCTGGGTCATCCAAGAGAACCACGTGATAATTACCACGGGGCACTCTCATGCATGGACAGCCCACTGCCATCGGGAAGAGCTGGAGTAGAGCTTCAGTGTCTTAGAGCAGGGTTTCCAACCCTCCTGTTGCTGCAATCATTATACAGTTCCGCATGTTGTGATGACTTCCGGTCATAAAACTATTTTTGTTGCTACTTTATAACTGTAATTTTGCTACTGTTATGAATTGCAATTTAAATATATGATATGCAAGGTAGCCGATATGTGACCCCCAAAAGGGGTTGTGACCCACAGGTCGAGAACCACGTGTCTAGACACTGTCCACTGGAAAGTTAGTGCTGGACCATGTGTCTTATTCCTTAATTTGATCTCTGAGGATCTGGGTGGAGAAGGAGGAGGAGCAGGAACAGTTCCTTCCCGGACTCTAAGTGTCTCTGGAAGTTCTCTGATCCCAATATTCTTCCCACCCACAGCCCTTTGCACCGCTCTCTGCCTTTTCTCTCCTATGGCTGGATAGCACGAGACACAACAAGCCTGTGGCCATGTTCTGTATTTGAGCATCTCCTGGAATGCTGGCAGGAGAGCTTGCTGCACCTGCTTATAACTCCCCTCATCACAGCCCTGACCCCCTTTGCCATTCATTCTCTACTCTGGAGACAGAGATCCCTGTGTGGTTCCAGCCTATCCCCCTGGCAAAAAAAGAAACTGCCACAGTGACCCTGGTTGCTGTATTAGTTACTTTTCTGTTCCTGTGATAAACAGGATGACCAAAATCAATGTAGGAGGCTCGTCTGTGGCTATATACATACATACATACATACATACATACATACATACATACATATATATATATTTGCTTATGGTTCCAGTGGGAGAGTCCGCAATGGCAAGGAAGGTGTGGCAGCGGGTAGTTGAACACAGGAAGTTGAGAGATCGTATCTCAACTACATAAATAAGAAAAGAGGGAGTAGGCAAGGCTGTAAACCTTCAAAGCCGCCCATGGTGATAGACCTCTTCCACCAAGGCGCCTAAAGGTTCCATAACCTCCCCCAAACAATGCAGCTGCAGCGGAACTGAACTTTCAAATGCTTCAGCTTGGGGGTGGGCATTGGCTTTTAAATGACCACAGGAACTTTTACTGACTGAGCCAGTAGTTTGCAGAGCTGGCATGCAGGCCCAAGACTTCTGAGGGGCTGAAGAAGCAGCTCAGTAGGCAAATTGCTTGTCATACAAGCACAAAAAACTGAGTTCAAATCCTTAGCCCCTGTGTAAAGCCATAGAACACAGCTGTAACCCCAGCTCTCTGTAGTTAGAGACGAGAGAATCTCTGAGACTAACAGGCCAGTTAGTTTAGCCAAACCAGCAAATTACAGGCCAGTTGGGAACCTTGTCTCAAAACACACAGGAGAGTGATTGAGAAAGACACCCAAGGTTAACCTCTGGCCTCTACGCACGTTTACACTGTGTGTGCACACCCATGTGCATAGGTGCATGCCCCATGCATGTGTGTGCATGCATGCACGTGCACACACACGACTTTTGATTCCATAGTCTCCCTTACATCCTCTCTCCCTTCTTCCTTCCCTCAGTTTCCCCTCCTTTCCTTCCTCCCCACCTCTCCTAACAAGGCCCTTGTCCACAGCCATCTTGATAATACAGAAAGTTCTGACCTATGTGGAGGGTTGAACTTTGAAGATGCCTTATAATTATTTTTAGTGGAGAATAAAGTCTAGGGATTTCTTGGTAATGGCAGTACAATAAAACTCCATGATTAAGGGATGAATCATAGCCGTTTAAAATAAGTTTTGTTACAGAACCAATTGGAACGGCTAAAATTACCTGCACTGTTCTGCAGGAACGGGCAAGAGGCGCCTACAGAGTGGCTAAGTGGGAGAGGGAGGCTGAGACAACAGAGCCTCCTTTAAGAGACCTGTGCTCAGCAGGAATAGACCCAGAGGTCTGGAGGGGAATGCAGCCTGCAGGACAGGAAGGCTCTTCTGTGCTGGGGAAGTAAAACTGAGAAGTCTGGACAGCTGGTGGAGGTTGTGCGGGCTTCAGGCTGTGGCCATTACTGAGTAAGGGAGAGCGACCCCTCCCTGCCTGGTTGGTGAGATGCCTCCCTGTGCTCTCTAGAAATCGCGGGAATCACCCACTTAATCCTTGGCACACGGTGCTGATAATGTACCAATTAATGACTAATTAGGAAGATTTTCCCAGAACATTACGTCTTGGGAGGAAGTCTCCTCCGAGAACGGTCCTTTCATGTTTTCTCTCTCCTTCCTGTGGCTCGCAGCTCAGCAGGCTCCCAGCCGGTCTGCCTTTATTTGCAGCGATTGCAGGGTGGTTCCGTGGACTTACTACATAAGGCCAGTCTGAATGGATAAAACGTGAGCCCTGGTCACCCACTGAGAGCAGAGCTCACATGGCTTGTATGCAGTTTGGAGCTCTGGCATCAGGGTGAAAACTCAAGTGAGCCCGTAAGGAGAGGAAGGATGGTTGGGCAGGAGAAGAAAGAGCCTGCCTTAGCCTCCTCAGTACTCCTTTCTGAGGCAGGGATTCCCCTGCTTCCCACAGCAGACTCTGGGTCAGCACAGAAGTGGGCGGCAGAGGAACCCAGGAGCACACGATAGCAGTGAGGGCGACTTTGAGCCCAAAGGGGTAAGCAAAGAAGAGAAGCTGACGTGAGTCCCAGTTTCCTGGTAGCGGGAAAGGAAGGTTAGATAGCAGGGAATTCCTGGGAAGCCAGTGTGGATGGACAGACAGGTGCACCCTCAGTCATGATACTATATCCCTCATCTGTTTGGCCACTCGGACACACCCAGAGGGCACCTCTAGGGGCCAGCCTCTGTTCCAGTCACCAGGACACAGGAGTGCACAGGAAATCCTTGTTCTCATGGAGTGAGTGGTATGGTAGGGTGGCCCTTTGAGGTAGACCGTGGTTTAGCTTGAGGGGTTTGTTGAAAATGCAATAGCGTCCTTTCATCCTTGGATGCTAGCACCAGCCCTGGGTTGTGTCAAATATGTCACAGGCATTTCCCACTGTCCCTAGGGGCAGACAAGAATAACATGATCATCATCTGGGAACCACTGGCTCAATCAAGTAGATAACAAACAAGAAAGTGTAAGTACTAAACAGGAGAACATGGGGTGAATAGAGAGTAGTGACAGCCGGCCTTCTGAAGAGTCTGTAAAGCCCCAGAGGAGCCAAGGGAAGAAGTAGTACTGGGGTCCATGGACCCCAGGGATGTGTGGGTGTTCTAGTAGAGAACAAAGCCCATGCTGCTGGAGGAACGAGATGGAGAGTGTGTGGGAGAAGCTGCGGAGCTGGGGTGGGCTACATGGTCCTCAGAGCCATGCTAGAACCCCAGATGAACAAGGGATTGGGTCGCTTGCCACCACCCATGATCCCCATCTTCACACAGGCCTGTAACTTGGCTGGCCAGTGTGGTTCAGCAGCTTCTCTGCTTTGGGCCTCATGGACTGAGAAGCTGCCCAGCTGAGCTCCTACCAAGGAGGCTTGCAGAAGATTCATTTCTAAGTTTTTCTGGTCGTTAGCAGAGTACAGTTCCCAGGGTTGGGAACCGACGCCCCGTGTTCTTGCCATCTGTCCGCTGGCCTCACTCTGAAGCCTCTCACTGCTCCTGTCCTTGCTCGTGGCCTTTGCCTATTAGAGCCAGAAAGGGCCTGTGAATGAGTTTCCTTCATGGAACATCTCCAACTTCCCTTCTGCCTCCAGGCTGAGAACCAGTCCTGGCTTTCAAGTCTGTAGACCCACCCAGCCAACTCAGGATGGCTTTTTCTTAAACAGGGATTATCTAGCCGCGTTGGCAGAGTCTCTTCCATCTCTATTAACGAGGTGCCAGTGGCTGTGTTCTTGGAGTGGAGACGTGAACAAGAGTGGACACAGTGATATTAAATTTCTCTCCTGGCTCCTTAGCCACTTACATATGAACGCTGCGTACCATACATCAGAAAAAGGTTATTCAAGGGCAGCAAAGACACATACGGGCTTTAAAGGAAACCGTGCAAGTTGAGATACAGTTATTAAAGCGAGTATCACTTGGAAGCCAGAGGTTACCATGCCGACAAATGTTATGGGAATAGACAACTGATTTCTGATTGGATTTAAAGTTCTTTCCACAGCCGGAAATCATGAGTGGTACAGTTCGCCTGGCTAAGACCCTAGGTCTGCAGTGGGCATAGGCCCTGGGGGAGATCTGCTACCCGTGGGGTCTTAATGGATGCCCCTCCTAAATGCTTAGCTTTATGCACAGAGACTAAGTGCGGCTCTTGGCAGTGCAGCTGCCCCTTTGCAGTGGGCAGCAGTCAACAGAGACAAAGTGCAGAGAACAAGCAGCTACTGGGTGCTTGGCCATAAAATGGTGAAAAGGACAGATGCTGCTACTATCCAGGGCATAGGACCAGTAGCATGTCCTGTGGGCCATCGCTCACATGGGCCATGGAGGAAATTCAGCTGGGTGCTGTTGGAAAGAAAAGCACAACTTTTCCCCTCTTGAGAACCTGGCACAAGCTGAGAGCCTCCCCTGTGTGTGTGAGGCCTGAAGCTCGTCTCTCCTGCTTTCTCCCCTTGTCCTCTGGGGCAAAAGTTAGGAAGATGGATTTTCTTTCCAGCACCAGAACCTTCCGTCCACAGTCCGAATTCTTCCCAGAGATGCCCAGCAACGGGCAGTTTGGCAGATGGTCTCAATGCATGTCCCTTCTCAGCCCAGTGCCTGAGGTGATTGCTGGGAGGTGAAGAGATCACCAAGGGGGATCCCTCATGAGTGAAATTAGATCCATTATAAGAGAGGCCTCAAGACCTCTTGTTCCTCTCCTGTGTCAGCTCAACCAGGAAGTGGGTCCCCAGCAGATTTAGACTCTCCTGGTGGCTGTGTCTCAGACTTCCAGCCCCCAGACTGGAAAGAGAAACAATGCTATTTACAAGCCATTCAGACTGAGACATTTTGTTACAGCGGCCCCAGCGGATTGAGTCAACTGTCTTCCTTACGGGTGACGTCACTGTTCACATTAA
The DNA here is from genome assembly GCF_014885135.2 of Alexandromys fortis. Taxonomy (NCBI): domain Eukaryota; kingdom Metazoa; phylum Chordata; class Mammalia; order Rodentia; family Cricetidae; genus Alexandromys; species Alexandromys fortis. The sequence goes on along the minus strand of NW_026068012.1, from coordinate 2,138,662 downwards.
ATTCATGTGCCCTGGAGGATAAAGGGACTCTCATCCCTTCAGAAGATGATGCAGGCAGCTTTCTGGTCCCTCCCTTATAATTTCACCAAGTGCCATTTGGACATAAATTTCAACTGGTCCGAAGTGTGATAACGGACCACTGAGGGTCACAGGTTGCCCCTGCGAGGTGGCACATTCGGTGGCCTGCATTACCCGGTGGCAGTGATGAAGAGCGCCATGTCAGAGCCGAGTTCATTAAGCAGCTTTAATAACCTGTGGTGTCACCGAGAGGAACGAAGGTGATGCTGAGCCGGGAGGGGGTGTGGGGGCGAGAGCAGGAAGCTTTGAGTCACGTTGCCAGGGCAACAGTGTCCATGGCCAATCAAAGGTGTTCCTGCGTGTGAGTGCAGTCCTTGCTCTAGGTCCTCCGGGGTTTTGAGACATCATCGTCCTGAGTACAACATGTTTTCTTGGCTGTGAATTCGAATAGGATGAGCTGGGGAAAGCAGAAATTGAGAGAGGTACTAATAGAGGGAGAAGGAGAAGGAGATGGCGAGATACCAACAGAGAGAGGGAATCAGAGGGAGAAGGAGCGACAGTCAGAGACTCAGAGAGATGCCAACACAGAGAGAGGAAGAGAGAGACAGGGAGATATCAGCAGATGGAGAAATAGAGGCAGAGAAGCAGAGATGGAGATTGAGGAAAGGAGAGAAGAACAAAACTGAATAAGACAGACATCTATCCAGAGAGACAGACAGACAGACAGAGCATTTTTTTAGTGCTGCTGGTGTCTTTAATTTAAAAAAAGCTTTTTTCTTTGTGTCTTTGCTGTCAGCTCTGGACTGCTTGTCACTCTCCCCCGGTCACCTGTGCCTGAGCCTGGGAAGAGGTATTTTTGCCAAAATCAAGCAAAGCAACATCCCCACCCCCAACTACAACAGAACTTACCTGCCCCATCTCAGCTCATGGTGCCCAGTTCAAAGCTGGGCTCTTCCTCCCCAGGGCTGCTGTGCACAGCCATGCAGGTTGTTCTCCGGGGGCTGCCTATGCTCCCCACATCAGGTCTCGAACCTTGATGATCACCTGTGTCTACCTTTGAGCGTGGACACCAGCGGGGCTGGCACAGTCCCTTCCCTCCCTTCTGCATTTCCTGTTTTATATCAAGGGACACGCGTGTGCATTTGATGTCACACTGTAACACGTAAATATGTCTCTAGGCCACAGTAGCTTCCCACCCACCTCCTTACTCTTGAATAGACAGAAAGACAAATGAACAGAAGCGTGTGCTCATTCTGAGGTGGTTTCAGGATCAACACCCGACAAGAAGGAGTTTCAGGGCTTATTGTGACTGACAGTTTGAGGGGTACAGCCCATCGGGGCAGCAGGTCCTGAAGTAGCCAGCCTTGTTGCGTCCACACACAGGAAGCAGACGCTTTCCTCCCTAGAGTCCCTCTGAAACCCCACCGCGGCATGACCCTGCCCACATTCAGGGTGGGTCTCCCCACCTCAGTAAACCTAATGTAGGGAATCCTCACAGATAAGCTCGGAGAAGCATTTCCATGGTGGTTTTAAATACAGCCACGTTGACAGTGAGGGTTAACCATGGCAGCATTTACACACGTGTGTGCCGTGCAATGTTCAGCATAAAATTAAAAGACCATAGAGAGGAGGAGCTGGGGTGGAGTCAGCGGATTCTGAGAGGGTCTTTGTACTTCCAGTTTAGTCAGTGTTCCATGGCTGTGAGGAGACACCATGACCGCGGTAATTCTTTGGAAAGAAAACATTTAACTGAGGCTGACTTACAGTTTCAGCGATTTAGACCATTATCCCTGCAGCAGGGAGCATGGTGGCAGGCAGACATGGTAGCTGAGAACTCTACTTAGGAATCTGAAGGCAGCAACTGGGCCTGCTTGAGCTTTTGAAACCCCCAAACCTACCCCCAGTGACTTAGGTCCTCTTACAAGGACACAGCCACTTTAACAAGGCATGCCTCCCAATCTCCGTCAAGGAGTGACACCACCTAATAACCAAGCATCAAATACATGAGCTTATGGGGCCCATTCCTGTTCAAACCACCACACAATCCTTAAACTTACACCTTGACTCAGGCTGAGGTGGAAACCCGAGGAGCAAGCAGGAGTAAAGGAGGGGTCTGTTAAGAATAAGAATTACTGGGCTGCAGAAATAGCTCAGTTGGCAAAGGGATTGCTTTCAAAGCACAAAGACCTGAATTCATCCTGGAACCCACATTAAAAAGGGGACATGATGGCACATGCTTGTATTCCTAGCACTGGGAAGCAGAAGCAGGAGGGCCTTCTAGGGTTCACAGGCTGGCCAGACTAGCTTACTTGGTGAGTTCTAGGTCAGTGAGAGACCTTTTATCCAAAAGCAAGGTGGGCCAGATGTGATAGTGCATGTCTAGAAACCCAACACGCAGAAGACAGGGCAGGTGGGTGGCTGTGAGTTCAAGGCCAGCCTGGTTTACACAGCAAGTTCTAGGCTGTCCAGGATTACAGAGATAGTCTATCTCAAAAATCTAGAATAGATTAACACCCAAGGTTGACATGGGTGGCCACACACTGTGTGTACCTGCACACTTATGACCCCCATACAAAAGAGCAAGAATATTAATAATGACATAAGCTTTGGAGATGAAATATGACAAAGAAGGCATTTCAGGCCCTAAACTGTAAGAGCAAGTCCAGACTGACTTAAGACTGTTGAGATTCATCACTGTAGTCATGGGAGGTAACTGGCTCCTCGAACCCTCCAGGAAGACATTCCTTACCATTCCTGTTTCTGGCAGTTGCCAGAATAGCTTTGGTGTCTGTCTTAGGGTTTCTATTGCTGTGATGAAACACCATGACTGAAAATCAAGCTGGAGAGGAAAGGGTTTATTGGGCTTACACTTCCACAGCACTGTTCATCACTGAAGGAAGTCAGGGCAGGAACTCAGACAGGGCAGGATCCCAGAGGCAGGCACTGACACAGAGGCCATGAAGGGGAGCTGCTTACGGGCTTGCTCCCTATGGCTTGCTCAGTCGGCTTTCTTGTAGAATCCAGGACCACCAGCTCAGGGATGGCACCACCCACTATGGGCTGGGTCCTGCCCCATTGATCACTAATTAAGAAAATGCTGACAGCTGGATCTCATGGAGGCATTTCCTCAGTTCTGTTCCCCTCCTCTCAGACGACTCTAATTTATGTATCAAGTTGACGAGGCCAGCTAGCGCATTGTCCTGGACTTGCAGGGAACCCTTCCACGTTTGTTTCTGAACTTGCTTGTCTGAACTTTTCTCCTTGAAAGGGTAGCTGTCATCATATCCGGGTCCATCTGACCTCATCCTAAGTATTTACAAATAGAGCCACACTTAAGTTATGAGGAACTATAACTTCAACCTGTCAGGGGGACATGCTTCAGGACCCAGCGCTCAATGCTCCGAAAGCAGCCAGGTGGGGGTGGGCTTGGGCCACAAGGAGGTTTCCCTGAATGTGTATGTATGTTCCTCTGGGAAGGAGACATCACTCTGGAGTAACCAACTCGGACCACCGAAGTTGGGGTCAGTCTTGACTGCTCAGCAGGATTCAGCATCTCCTGGGAGACACGCCTTTGGGCACGTGTGTGAGGACCGCCTCTGGGCTCGTCTATGAAGAACGCCTCTGGGCACGTCTGTGAGGAATGTCCATGAGGATGTATCCAGGGAGGTTTAACAGAGGAGTGAAGACACCCAAATGTTGGTGTCACCATCCCATCAGCTGGGGTTCTGAGCTGGATAAAAAGGAGAAAGTGAACTGAGTACCAGCGACCAGTTTCCTGGCTGCAGATGCAATGGGATCGGCTCCCCAAGGCTCTTGTCCTGATGGACTGTCCCTGTAAGACGTGGGGGGCTGTCCCTGTAAGGTGTGAGAGACCGTATCTACAAGATGTGATCCAGAATAAACCGTTTCTTCCTAAATTGGGTTTGTTACCTCAACAATGAAAGTAAAAATGAAACAGGAAGAAGGAAGAAAGGTCTTACATCTCGGCTCCGCTTTTGGAACCAGCTATTGACTAATTAGCTTACGCCCAGCTGAAGGAAAAGATGGAATCTGCTTTGATTTCTTTGCCTGGAGGCAGTTTAATAAGTGAGGGGTGAGTGCGTGGGGCATTGAGGAGGGTGGTCTGGAAATAAACGCGCTCACCATCTCCGCATCTGGACAGAATGTCCTGGGAGGAAGTCGTATACACGCTTAATGATGTGTTTTGTTAGTGTTCAAGTTCGCTGTGACTGTTTGGGGGGGAGATTTCTATAAAAGCATGCTTTTAGGGGAGAAAGAATCCCCGGGGTGGGAGGGGAATTGAGTTAATGTGAAATCCACTCTGGGTGTTCAGAGTCACCGCGCTGTCCTAGCTGGCGCTGCGGACACAGACTAGTGACCTCCATGCAGAGAGTCAATGCAGACCTCAGCAGGGACGGGCTCTTCCAAGCCCCAGTAGCCTACACATTGCTTGCTTGTTGCGTCATGGCCAGCTCAGGGTAACACCTTTTACATGTAATGCCACCCACCTTTTTGGGGGGTGGGGGGTTGTTTCGAGACAGGGCTTCTCTGTATCTTTGGAGCCTGACCTGGAACTTGCTCTGTAGACCAGGTTGGCCTTGAATTTGCAGAGATCCACCTGTCTCTGCCTCCTGAGTGCCATCAACGCCCAACCCCCACCCACCCTTTAATCCAAGGTTTCCCTCAACAATAAGCACCCTGTTGGGAAGGCTTTGTAGTTGGGGTCCAATGGAGCCCCCATACACAAACTGGGCAGAGACCTTGGTTTACTGCTCCGTCCACTTCTGATGCTGTTTCCCTCCAGACTGACTGTGAGGGGCTCTGAACTAGGATTCTGATGCAAAGCACAGGGTCCTGAGTAATGCTCCTGCCCCTCATTGCTCCAAACAAGGCCAGGCCTGGACTTCTGGAGCCTGGAAATGCTGAATGCATGCATACGCTAGCTTTTACAGCAAAAGAGTCTTGGCCCTTTAAGGACCAGATGATGGGGAGTCTCCTGGTAATACAGTGTTTCTAGAATGTTCTCCAAGCACTTGTGTGTTGATGGCTTGGTTTCCAATGTGTGGTGCTATTGGGAGGTGGTGAATCTTTTAAGGACAGCGCATAGTGTGAGGTCTTAATTCACTGAGTTGGTATGACCTTGAAGGAGACTGTAGGCTCCAGAGACTTCTTTTTCACTGTGCTGCAGGACCTTCATGAGGTAAACCATTTCCCCATCATGTGCTCTGCAGCCCACTGATATATCAATATTGTCTGGGAATACCTGGAACGGATGGCAGAGTTAGTATCAGGATTGTCGTGAGTGACTGAGGAGAAGCAGATGTAATGAAGCTCTTTGCCCTCTACGTGTTTGTCTGCCACCAGGGCATGAATCTGTGTGTGTTTCCACCTCTATGTGTTTGTCTGCCGGCAGGGCACGAATCTGTGCGTGTTACCACCTCTTCTGTGAGGAGGCTAGAAGTTGAGGTGATGATGGACACATATCAGCCTGTGACCACATCAGAGGAATCTGACCACAGCTCTGACTACCCTGATCTGCCATGACATTTTCCGTGACCTCCTGTGACTTGCCACTCCTGGGGACTCATGGGTTCCTTCTTTGTCTGGCTGCTGCTTTAAGGGATGGACCTTTCTGTCCTTCTGCGACGATGTTGTTGTCTTATGTATCAGTGGCTCTTATGTTGCCGGGATAAAACATGGGGACCAAAGGCAACATAACAAAGAGTGGGTTTTGGATTATGGTTCCAGAGGGATGAGAATCCATTATAGCCAGGTGGAGAAATGGCAGCAAGTGGCAGGAACAGACCAGTGAGAGATCACATCTTTAACCACAAGCACAAAGGGGAAAGAAAGGGGGAGAGGGAGAGAGAGAGAGAGAGAGAGAGAGAGAGAGAGAGAGAGAGAGAGAGAGAGAGAGAGAGAGAGAGAGAGGAAGTAGCATGAGGCACAAACTCTCAAAGCCCTCAGTGAAGTACTTCCTTCAGCAAGGTTGCAACTTCTAAACCTCCCCAAAACAGCTACTACCAAATAGTCACCAAGTGTTCAAATGTTTCATGTGAACCACCACGCCTATGGGTTTTTACTGACAAAAAGTAACTCAGGGGACAGAGGGTTTGTTCCAGGTTACATATGATTACCGTGGAAAATCAAGGTGGTAAGATTAGAAGTAGCTGCTTATAACACATCCACAGTCAAAAGCAGAGTGCAGAGAATTCATGTGTGCGTGCTTACCGGTTCACAGCTCCCTCTCTGTACTTACATAGCCCAGGACAACTACAACTATCTAGTCTTCAACCCCAACAAAGACCCGAGAAGGGAGATAATATTATTTGTGTAAGCAGGAAGTATAATCAAGGAACTTCCAAAATGTACAACAAATGACAGAGACAAATGGCTACCTGGCCAGTCATCCAAAGTCTCATTTGCAACTTTGGAGCAACCAACTTTCACTAAATCCTAGAGTAACTGACAGACCATTTTTAGAGGCAGGAAAAATTTCAAAACCGTCTTACCCTGTCTTGACAAGATTTGACAGTCTTTTTTCCTTGTCTCCTGCTTGTCCTATCCAGACACTGTGTACTTTGTTAGTGGTTGATGCATGGGCAGTTCCTTGCCCAAAGGCCAGTTTTGCCAAGAAGAAAACAAGCTCCAAGTGGAGTGTCTTTGGTGCTCAACATTCTCTTGGGAGTAGATTGGTGCTTCCAGGAGCAATTGTGTCTCACTTCAGCAGAACCCTAAGTATTTAAATGCCATGTTCTAAAGTTCCTTGAAGTGGTGGAAGATTAGCTATCTATGCAGAATACACTTTCTATGTATCTAAAGAACCTGATTAGTCTAAATATAAGTATGACAAACATGGATGACTATTGACCTATAAATCTTAATATCTATATAACTTAAGGACTAAGACTTCTTCATATTAGAATATTAAACAATCTTTAAACAACTGTGCAACAAATCAGGACAATGATCTCAAAATGTAAGCAATGTATCAGTATCTTGATCAGAGGTAGAAATGTATATTGCAATATAATAAATATAACCTAAAATTGTATCAATATACAAATTGCCTTAAGCAGAGGTAGAAGCATGCATGTATACAATATGACAAAATAACTTTGCCTAGGTATAAAAATATTGTAGACAAAAATAGTAATATATTCAATATAATTTAAGTTTGTATCAATATACAAGAATCTATACCAATGTAAATTGCATATAAATAATAGCTCACAAGTATTCACTCCATTATTCACTATTATTATTAGTGTGAATAAGCTTAGACTAATCTATTATCCCATCCAGTTTTCTTTTTTTTAAAGAGATCCATGAGCTTATATAATTTTCACCCCAACCTTATAACAATTATAATCAACCCCTAAATGATGTCCCTAACCCTGAGGACAAACATTGTTGGGAGAAGGGACATCGTCTTCTAGAATTACTTCCAGCTGTCATGGAAGTGATGTACTTTCTATGGGATTCTGTGGAAGTAAAATGATGGGTAAGTTCTAAGATTGCTGTCTGGTATAATTGCAAATAGTCTCTGAGTATTTGGTAGGGTTTTTCTGTGGTTTCTATTTGGAGTTCTAGCCAGAATGTTGTAAAAAAAAAAGTGCACCATTTTAGCTAACCAAGTTGGAACTATCTTGAGCAGCTGGTACCCAAAACTAGGTCTTATATTAGCACTATCAGCATCATGATATCATATCAACCAGGTGGAGTTGATGTTGTGAGGCCCCATCTTCTTCCTGGAAACTTCAAAGATTACTGAAGGAAAATTCATTGTTCATTGTGGAAAACTTATATATGTTTTGATCACCTGTCCTTGTAAGTCATATTCCTTTTTCTTGATGTTCCTTATTGGATTGTTATATTTCCTTCTGCCGGCATCTAGGGTCTCTTGAGTTTTTGAAGATGTGTATTTTCCTGTAAAGACAAAAGCAGAATCTAGCCCCAACCCCATATTGTTTCCTTACCACCTGTATGGTTATCACCTCTGTGTATGAGCCATCATTTCTCTTTCACAAGAGATTTCGCTTTTTCAAACTGAATCTTTATTAATTTTTATGGTATCCATAACTTTTTTCTCCTGTTGAAACAATAGCAAAACCCTTTCCCCAACATAGCACATCTGGCTTCCATTGTGAGGTCAACACATCCTTGAAATATACTGGCTGATTTAATTCAAAAGACTTTTCTATTATCCAATGTCTCTCTGCTGCTGTTGTCCCTTTCTCATTGGTATTAAGATAATTCTAGGTTAATAAAGCATTATGTAATCTATTTCTGGAGATATTTTCCATCCTTTTCTGTTTGTTTAACATATCCTTTATAGTTTGATTTGATCTTTCTATAACTGCCTTACCTGTAGGATTGTGTGGTATGCCTATAATATGCTTTATGTTATAATAAGCAAAAAACCTGCTTTATTTTCTTAGAGCCATATGCTGGACCATTATTTGTCTTTATTTGTGCAGTATAGCCATTGACGGCCATAATTTCTAATAAATATGTAATTACTGAATCAGTCTTTTCTGAGCTTAAAACAGTTGCCCACTGAAAACCTGAGTAAGTGTCAATGGTGTGGTGTACATATTTTAATTTTCCAAATTCTGCAAAGTAGAACACATCCATCCATCAGATTTTATTCCTTTGAGTACCCTTTAGGTTAGTCCCTGCAGGTAGTGATGTTTGATTATAGAAAGAATCTCCTTAGCTTGTTGTCATGTAAAAGAAAACTCTTTCTTTAAACCTTTGCTATTGACATGATGTTTCTTATGAAATTCTGAGGTCTGCAGCACACTTCAAATCAGTAATCAATCAATTTCTGCATTACCTTGACTAGAGGACCTGGCAGACCCTTATGGGACCGAATGTGTGTTATGTATATAGGACAAAGCCTATTCCTGATTATATCTTGAACCTGTATGAATAATGAAGTCAATTCTGTATCATCTGGTATAAATTCAGTGGTTTCAATATGAAAGACAACTCTTTTTGCATATTGTGAATCAGTAACTATATTGAGAGGTTCTTTAAGATTCCTTAGCACCATGAGAATAGCATATAATTCTGCCTTCTGGACAGAATTATAAAAGCTTTGTTCCATCTTTCTTAATTCTTCTGATTTTTAACCCTATCCACATGTACCTCCTGTAATTTTTCTTCAGTGACAATCAATCCCTTTTCTACTTCAACTGCTAATTCTCTGGGACTACTTAAGTCTTTGTTACCATCTAAGATTTTGTTTAAATGAACTATTAGATAAGGTGATATCCCAACAGCTAGCCATAGACTGGAAATGTCTCCAAATAATCTTTGAGAGTCCATAATTGGTCTCTCCTAACTTGTGCCTTTTGTGTTCAAATTGTCTGTAAACCTATTTTATAACCTAGGTAATTGACAGAATTTCCTCTTTGTATTTTTTTCAGGAGCAATTTGTAATTCCAATTTTGGCAAAACATTTTTACTTCTTAAAACACTCTTTCTAGCTGGGCAATGGTGGTGCACACCTTTAATCCCAGCACTCAGAGGGCAGAGGCAGGCGGATCTCTGTGAGTTCGAGGCCAGCCTGGTCTACAAGAGCTAGTTCCAGGACAGGCTCCAAAGCCACAAAGAAACCCTGTCTTGAAAAACAAAAAAAAAATTATTTCTAAAGTATCTATATTTAAATAAGAAAGCAAAATGTCATTCCTGTAATGGTAAATTATAGATTTAGGAAATTTTTTTTTTTACATATTATTTCCAATGGCTGACTTACAAAGTATTGGCATAAGGTGGGGCTATTGAGCATTCCCTGTGGTAGGATAGTCCATTGGTATCTCCTAGTAGGTTGAGGATTATTATAAGTAGGCACTGTGAAGGCAAATTTTTCTCTGTCCTTTTCTTGTAAAGTTATAGTGAAAAACAAATCTTTTACATCAGTAACTATAAGAGACCATCCTGAGCTGGGCAGTGGTGGCACACGCCTTTAATCCCAGGACTTGGGAGGCAGAGGCAGGCGGATCTCTGTGAGTTCGAGGCCAGCCTGGTCTACAAGAGCTAGTTCCAGGACAGAAACCAAAAAGCTATGGAGAAACCCTGTCTCGAAAAATCAAAGAGAGAGAGAGAGAGAGAGAGAGAGAGAGAGAGAGAGAGAGAGAGACCATCCTTTTGGTAATAGAGAAGGCAGAGGAATTCCAGGTTGTAGAGGACCCATAGATTGAATTACCTTATTGGCAGTTCTTAGATCTGTCACCATTCTCCATTTACCAGATTTTTTTTAACAACAAATACAGGAGAATTCTAAGGGCTGTTTGATTCTTCAATATAGTTGCTCCTGTACCAGCTGTTCTAAAGCCTGCAGTTTGTCTTATGTTAATGGCCACTGTTCTCGGTTAACCACTTTAAAAGTAGGGCTGTTGGTACCTCTTAAGTTTTGCTAGTTGCTTTATGTTCTTGTACAGCCCGAATGGCTGGTGACCTTTGTATATAGTACCTTATTATATCCTTCACAGAATTATGAGTTTCTGGGACTGCAGGAATGTTAATCTTGGTATTACATTGCTACAACCGGCCATGACTCCATAAATTCACTGTAATATTAGCCACATACAGCCTCAGCTTTCCTCTTTGTCCTTCTAGCCCTATGCAGCCAACCCATCTTGTGCTTTGTTTCACTTTAGATACGGTTCCAATTCCTAGGAATTGAACATCTGCCTCTTGAAGAGGCCAATTTGGAGACCAAGATTCTGGGGTGATGACACTCATGACTGTGCCCACAATTACAATGTAGCAGGGAACACAGCAGTGGTGGGGGGTGTGCTTGGAAAATCTCCAAGATGCCACACACAGTTAGCTTCACTGTCGTGGGGGTTTTAACAACAACAACAACAACAACAACAAAAACTACTTAGTAGGTAAAAGCAAGCCAAGTAGGCAGGAGTGGAAAATTTCTGTGTTGTGGACTGGTTAGGCCTTTAAGCCAGTCCACCCAGTAGGTATGGCGTTTGGATCCATGTAGGGCACCAGATGAAGACAAACACTTAAAAAGAAATCCCACACTAATTCGGAACTGAGTATAATAGAGGGTTATTTGTGTAGGGGTAGACTCACAGATCACAATCCTTTGTTCAAAAGGGGAACAGCAACCGAGTTCAGTAGCCAGGAAAGAGGCTGAATGTGCACTTTACATTGGAAGAAGGCAGAGTCAGAGAGAAGCCACGTAGCCCTGCGGGAGTCAGATGGAACTTGCCTGGTAAGCCACAGCCATGTTGTGATGCTACAGATTACTAGCAATGGTTAAATTAAACATATAAGAGCTACAAAGCTTTGTTTGTCATAGCCAGAACCTAGAAACAACCTAAATGCCCCTCGATCAAAGAATGGATAAAGAAAATATGGTACATTTACACAATGGAGCACTACACAGCAGAAAAAAATAACGACATCTTGAATTTTGCAGGAAAATGGATGGAGCTAGAAAACATTATTTTGAATGAGGCACCTAGAAAGACAATTATCACATGTACTCACTCATAGGTGGTTTTTAAACATAAAGCAAAGAAAACCAGCTTACAAACCACAATCCCAGAGAACTTAGACAACAATGAGGACACTAAGAGAGACTTACATAGATCTAATCTACATGGGAAGTAGAAAAAGACAAGATCTCCTGAGTAAATTGGGAGCATGGGGACCTTGGGGGAGGGTTGAAGGGGGGAGGGGAGAGGCAGGAAGGGGAGCAGAGAAAAATATAGAGCTCAATAAAAATCAATAAACAATTAAAATATATAAGGGCTAGCCAATAAGTGATTTAATTAATACAGTTTCTGTGTGATTATTTTGGATCTGAACTGCCAAGAGGCTGGAACAAACAGGGGCACAGGGACACCATCTTCACACCTTCACTGCAGTGCTGGGCTTGGGGAGCCCTGTGTGGCCCTGCAGACCACTGCGTCTTGAGTTCCTCAGAGCTGCCTGCCTCCGGACCCTTACATTTGACCTTCTAGCAGCAGCAAAATTAAAAGGTGGAGAAGGAGGAAGAGTAGAGGCCTGAGCTGGGAACTATGTCTCCTCAGAGTCACGGGTAATCCCAAAGGCTAGGGACTTGCTGGCGCCAGGGCCCCTCTACGGCAGAGCAAGGGCCACCCACATGGGCATCCTGTGGGCCAGCTGGGTTTCCCCCAGGGTGTCCCAGGGCTGTGTTCACATCTCTATTTTTGTGCAGAACTCCAATGTTGCTTGCCTTCCATGACCACAAGATGTAAACTTCACTGTGAAGGCAGGTGCTCCTGGGTTCTCCCTTAGGATCTCCAGTAAAACTCTTGTCTTTCCCATGCCAGTGTACAGGGCAAAGAGGTGGGTACAAGCTCAACAGAGCCAAGGGGATGTTATCCACCCCAAGAAAGAACTATCCACCTAGGAACATAGGGGAAATGGAGGCTGGTGGGTGAACATGATTGTCACATCTCGACTGTGGCGGGAATTCAGCAGCCCCTCTGAATTGGTTTTGAATGTGGTATTTCTCCAAGTCCGAGGCAAAGAGGTCTTCCTGATGCAGCCTCCTGTAGACTGGAAGCAATGAGCTTATCCATTTTCTGGCCCCTCTGGCTCCCAGGGAACGTGTACTCATGGGGCGTGCCGTGAAGAATGGTAAAGCCGGCAAACCCGAGTTGACGTCCCTTGAAATAGTCTCCAGTGGAGGTGGAATGACCTGCCATCGGTAAAAGGCAGACAACATTTTATTTGTAAAATTTGCCTGCCGGTTCGGTCTGTGTTTGGTGAGTCAGAGCTCGTGACCCCTACTTTACCAGGATCCATCTGGTGAACGGTAAAGAGAGAAGCCTGATGTTCTGGACACATTGTCTCTAAGAGGTTCTGGTAGATGTCACGGGTTATTTTTGGAACAATATGGCTGCTTCCCCTGCTCTGTTTGGCCTTTCACAGGCGACTCTGAAACATGTAATGTGTCCTACACATGGAAACACATGCAGGATGCAGCTTCATCCACATCAGATCTCACAGGTCTTTATTCTGGTGAATTTGTTTCCTGTTTAACCCTCAACAAGGGAGCACTCCTCTCAGGTTGGAGTTTAGTGCGGTCATTGTTCTTGAACAGGCACTCATCACGTCTTGCTGTGAGCAACATTTCTATGTAGGAGTTATCACAGAAAAAAGAAAAAACCTTTTTTAGAAGCCAGGGCTTCCCACACAGTTAACCATGAAAGGGTGGGTTTAGACTAGGGCTGGCTTTTATGGCCCAGCTGAGGACAACATTGCTTTGAAAACCCTGACAGTGAGAGGTTTACCACACCAGAACAAAGGGGTGGTGTGTAACCTTGGGTAAATACTTCACAGGAGTCGCTGAGTTGCGATCTGCCCCTCCCCCAGGGAGGACAGTGGCTCCTGACCCCTCTTGGCTGTCCATCGCATGGCACAAAGCTGCTTTGCCCCTTTGGACCTGGGCTAATCCGTAAGACAGTGGGACAGGCCTGAGCAATGGTTGGCAATGAAGAGTGAGACACTTGCTCATCTGGGGGAAAAGCGGCGTTGCCAAGATGAAAAAGAAGCAGAAAGAAGCCTTGGGCCACCAATATTTCCTAATATCTGCTTCCAGAGGAAAACAACGTTTATTGTGGTAAAATCTGCATATCATAAAATTTCCACCGCAGCCATTCTTAGGGGTTCATTTCAAAGGCATCAAGCACAGAGGTAACACCCGTCTCTGACACACAGCTCCAAAACACTTCTATCACCCACACTCCTCTGCAGCCCCCTGCCCCAGCCTTGACAGCCCCCTCCACTCTGCCCCTGAGACTCACATGTCAAAGGTGGTACCCCACAGCGTCTGCCACCTCCCGGCTGGCTTATTTCATCTCTGCCTTTCTCGACGTTTGTCTGTACGTGTGCCAGCTATCAAAAGGTGAATATCACACGTTTGCTTATTCATTCAACACTCATGGGACATCTGGGTGACAACCAAACTTCTTAGCTTCTAGCGCGCACAGGGATGAGATGTCTTCTAAGGAACGTCATGAGTGACTTTACTGAATATCTTTTTCAATCTCTTTAATCCTGTGTTAAAAGTGACAGTGGGATAAAAAGTATATGGGAAATAACATGTATTTAAATAACGCTAAATATGTAAACAGGAGTGTCCTTCTTCCCCCATCCCCCTGCAGAGCTATTTTTCTTCATTTTGTTCTAGAAGAACACAAAGTCTACATTTCAAAAATAGGATTTCTGCAGCTAATCATCTTAACGGGGACCGTGAATGCCAGCCCAGCCTCTGTGAGTCATTTCTTGGATTCTAAAAGGAATGCATTTCAGACAGGAGTTTTCTCATCTTTGAGATTTGTTTTAAGAAGTGCCAGAAGCAAAAGCAAAATAATAAAGTGGCTAGAGCCCCACTAAGCTCCAGAGGCAGCCCCGAAGCCAGTGGGCTAGGTGGGCCCTTGGCTGAAGGACCCCTACTCTAGTTGGCAGGGCTTCTCTGTGCTCTCTGAGTGATGGGAGTGTGTGGATCCCATGAAGTCTCCCTTTGATTTAAGAAATCACTAAGGCAGCCTGGAGAGATGGCTTAGTAGTTAATAGCATTGGCTGTTCTTTCAGAGGACTTGGTTTGGATTCCCAGCACCCGCATGCCAGTTCACAGCCATCTGTAACTCCAGTCACAGGGACTCCCTCCTCTGGTCTCCACAGGCACTGCACACAGGGGGTGCACAGGCACACACAGGAGCAAAATATCTGAATATATAGCATTAAAAATTAAAATCACCGAGGAAGGTGTGAGGTAGTGGAGATGAGGAGGGTGTGAGAGGAAACAGGATTTAGGAGCTTTTAAAAAGTCAGGGACATCTTTGGAAACCAGTCTTCAGGAGTGGCACTGTGTTGATCTGGGCTTTCCCTTGTAGGCGTTGGTCAAAGCATTGAGCAGGCATGTGTGGGCGTTTGCTGGTGGCTGTGGTCACACTGCTTATTCTCAGGAGAGCTACTGTTAGCTCTTTCTTCTGCCCAGAGGTCCTGCCTCCACACTCCCCAGCCCTCCTATCATGCTGAATCCTTGGGACTTCTTCCCACCTGCAGCCCTTGATGCCATCAAAATTCCTCCCCGCTGGGTAAAGCCGTCATAGGCTCACATCCTTGGCTTGTCTTTTCTCATCCCTTATGCCTGAGGGAGAAGGCTTACTGGCCATGGGTGATCAGTGCCAGGTCTATATTTTGGTAGAGGGGAAAGGAACAGAGGAATGGTCTCAGGAAGGGAGAAATGCATGAGATTTTCTGTGTCAAGATTTGAGAATGACTGGTGTATTCAGAATGGGAGAAGGCAAGAGGGGGTGTCTTGGAGGATGCAGAGGACAATAGAGAGCATAGGACTGAGGTGTAAGATGAACAAGGATGGATGGGGATGGAAGGGGGAGACAGCTTTGCTGGACTTGGTGGTTTACCTGGGTGGTTCTCTTGTGTTTGAGAGCCCTCTGCATGGCTGGCTTCTGAGGCTGTCCACTCCTCCCCATTGATGCCCCAGCAGCATCTGCTGACCCTCATCTTGACCCTTGTTGCTCTTTACCTTCCTCACCTGCTCAGGATATGAGGATGGAAATGACAAGACTCCGAGTTAAAAGGCTGGAGGAGAATGACGTACCAAATATAGGTACCCTGGTCAGTCCGATATCACCCAAAGACCCCACATCTCAGGCTCGGGGTGAATATCCAGGAGGCTCTGTCTGTGACATCACAGGAGAGCCTTTTGTGTCTTCATGCTGAACCTCAAGGCCACCTTTGACATCCACCTGTGAAGTGCTGAAGGAATGCCTTGTGCCTTTGCTTCAAGGGACTCAGAAATCTCACATCTGATAAACACAGTCCCAGAAGGAACCTGAGAACTTTGATCTGTCTCAACAAAGGCTCCCCATGTCTAGCTGAAAACCAGTGTTTGTTTTTGTTTTCCACTTTCCTGCTAGGCTCTTAGGTCTCAAAAGCACTGAAGTTTTCTGGAAGGTTCTGTCTGTGGGGTGGCTGTTCTTGGCATGCGCATCTGTCAAGAAGACTTTGGAATTGGTGGTTTACCTCTCTAGGGGCTCTTGGGAAACAGCACCTGCCAAGTGAATTTAAGGCAACAATTTGTATATGGTCTATGCTCTACTTTTGTGTGCATGCTCATGTGAGTGTGTGTGTATGTATGCAAGCGTGTGTTTGCGTACATATGTATGTGTATCAGGGCCTGTGTTCCTGTGGGTGTACATGTGTGCACATGTATGAAGAGGCCAAGTGACATTCCTTAGAAGCTTTCCATCTTGTTTTTGAGTCAGGGTCGCTCACTGAGACCCAGGTCTAACTGATTAGCCTAGGCTAGCTGAGCAAGTCCCAGGGGCCCTCTTGTCTCTGACTCTCCGGCATTGGACTCAGATCCAGTTCTTCAAGTTTACACCATAAACATTCTACTAGCTGGTCTGCTTCTCTAGCTCACTTGCTTTAACTATTTTCTTTTGCTTTTCTTTCTTTCCTTTTATTTTTCAAGGCGGGATCTCCCCATGTAGTTTTGGATGGTCTGGAACATGCTATATAAACCAGGCTGTCCTTGAACTAAAAGAGATCTGACCGCCTCTTCCTCCCAAATACGAGCGTTAAAGGCAATGTGCCACCATGCCCATACTGCTAATTTCTTAATATTAAAATTAGAATAGCTATAAAAATACCAGGGAGTCCAGGAAGAGATTTGGGGGATCATGACTGTATAGCCAGTCTTTTAACAGACATTCTCACCTTTGGATTTTGGTGGAAGCTCAGGTCTCTGGCATACTTCGCCAAACAGCCAGTGTGGGTTTTCCATTCTGAGATCTTCAAATTGCCAGTATCAGTCCAGTCAGACCCAGCAGCAGCCCTGGCCATCTGGCACAACACAGAGGCACATCCCTCACCCAGGAAGCTGACTCCAGCCACAGACGCTTTGAAAACCAAATTTGCCTCTGAGATTTAGAAAGAGATGGAAAAGGAAATCAAGCAATACAGAAACATTCCATTGGGGTCAACAGAGTTCCCGCCCTCCTACCCTGTCATTGTCTCACCTCACAGAAAGAACCTCTTGAGATGCAAACTTGTAACTATTCTGTTTGACCATGGTGTAACACTGTGTGTGGCTCAGAATACACGCTCATCTCAAAAATACCCACATGGGACCTTAGCTGGGGAGGACTGGCTCGTCTGTGTTTGCACTATTTTGGTGGGTTTGTACATTCCAATGACAAGTCTGTATTTATTTCTTCTTAAACTGTCTCTCAGGCCCTCAGGTTGACACACAAAGATATGGGTGCTCTGCCCATGTCCCAGCCCTTGTTAGCTCTCCCAGGGAAGCTGGGTCCTCTCCGTGGGCCTGAAACCCCATACCAGTTATCTCCAATCTCCTTTTGAACCAGGACATTCCTGCTCTTTCTCTATCCCCCCCAAAAAAAGCTAATTTAGAACTGTGGAACGAGTAGGTGATGTGGGATGGTGACCCCAGTCTGAGCAGTGACGGCACTGTTACAAGATGCTGTTCCAGATCGGAAGCCAATCCGATGGGGTGACAGGGTGTGACTGCTCCAATATCACACCAGCGAGAGAATTCGCACCTTCAACCAGTGCTGAGTGGGTGACGGGGGTGGACTGGGCGCAGCAGAGATTGCCTGTCTCACGATGATAGACTGTGTGCCTTTCCAGGGACTTCCCTGCATTTCTGCTTCCACAGAATCGCTTCAGTAAATGGGGTTTTCACATCCAAGTGCCGCAGAGTCTAGCTGCCTCAGATAGACGTCAGGAAGATGCTGGCCTCTCTCAGTGTCAAAGAAAGACAGGTTGCCATAGGGTTAGCTCTGTTATCCATCCTTCCTACTCCTTTCCTTAAAAAGGCTCTGTCTTCTCCCCTTCCTTCCCCGCCCCTTTCACCAGTCCCTGCTTCTAACTGACTCGATGACTAAAATACGGATTCAGAACCCTCACTGTCAGGCATTGTTTTGGGTTAGCACCTTAGGTAAAATAATTATTATTTGATTTTTCTGAGGCACATATAATTGGTTCCGGAAGAAAACAAATTCCAGGACTGTGAGAAGTGCTGACTCAGGCCTGGGTCTCAAGGACCACTTTTCACTTGATGGTCACAGGCCCCTTGGGAGGGATTTTCTGTCAGCTACGGGGACACTAGACTCTAAAGGGGGTTACTCAACCTATGTTCAATAGGCAGGTAAGCAAAGAGGCAGAATTTAAATTCCTAAGCTCTTTGGTATAGCCAACTGCCAGTGTTTATAAATATTTAAACCCTAGCTTTTTTATTTATTTTAATTTATTTTTTAAATAAGAAAACAAACTATCATTTTTCATTTTACATACCAATCCCAGTTCCCTCTCCCCCACCTCCTCCCATTCCCTCCACCAACTTCCCACCTCATCCCCCATCCACTCCTCAGAGAGGGTAGGCACATTACTTTGGGGAAGTCCAAGGCCCTCCCTACTATATCTAGGCTGAGCTAGGTATCCATCCAAAGAGAATAGGTTCCCCAAAACCATAACAAGTAGTAGGGATAAATTCTGGTGCCACTGCCAGTGTCCCTCAGTCTTCCCCAGCCATACAACAGTCACCCACATCCAGAAGGTCTAGTTTGGACCTATGCTGTTTCCTTCCCTGTCTGGCTGGAGTTGGTGAGCTTCATTAGCTCAGGTAAACTGTTTCAGTCTTGACCTCTTTGTTTACATTCTCACTCCTCCCATTCTTCAACTGGGCTTTGGGAGCTCAGCCCAGTGCTCTGCTGTGGGTCTCTGCCGCTGTCAAACAGTGGTAACTAATCCAAGGTTGGTTTGGTTGTGTGAAATACCAGTTTGCATCTTGCCAATATAGCTATCCCACCCGAAAGGTTGGAGTTCTGCTCTCAGTGGCTTGCCTAGTAACACTGTCCTCGAGGATGAAGCATCTCATGGGGAGAGGGCCCAGCTGGTAAAGTCCCTGCTATGCAAACACAAGGCCCTGAGTTTAAACACCAGCACTTAGGAAAGAGCCAGGCAATGGTGCTCGCTCTTCCTACACCAGGGAGAGGGAGGCAGATGGATTCCTCAGGAAGCTCCAGGTGCCAGTAAGAAACTGTGTCTCAGAAAACAAAGTAGATGGCACCTGAGTAAAACATGATGCCCAGGTTTGTACTCTGGCTGCTACACAATGCACAGCACTTGCACACACATGAGCACACTTATCTGCATAGGCTTGGTATACACACACACACATATAATTGCATACCTGCGTACATAGAGCACACACACATACACCTCCTTAGACATGCACACATATTTGCATGCTTGCATATACACTAATAATGAAGTCTCTGCCTTGGATTCATGCCTAGCACCGGAAAGGGCATTTACAAGGTGGTTTTGGTTAAATACTATAATTTTAGAAGAAATGGGGGTGGGTGAGATTTCTTCTTCTTCCTCTTCCTCCTCTTCTTTGTTTCGAGACAAGGTTTCTGACCTAGGAACCTAGAGCAATGTCCTCAGCAGTTCCCATTGTCCTAGCCAAGCTTGTGTTCTTGTGTTCTGTTTCTGAGCATCTCTCTGACCCTGGATGTCCCCGGGTCCCAGCTCTGAAGGAAGCTGCCCTTGGATTTGAGGTGGGCAGCTCTTGTCTATGATGGCATCCTCGGATCTATGGGTCAGAGAAACCATCCTGCCCAGAGTGGCCTTGTTCCAGTTAAGCCTTGGCCAGGCGTACAGGAGTAGTGGTGGCAGCAGGGGAGGATGTTGGCTCCTGTTCAGGGAAAGACTTGGAAACAGCTCTTCCTGAAGCGCTTTCCTGTGAACAGAATGGCTTCCTCCCCACTGCATCAACATGGTAGCGTCTCTCTGGGCTGTGAGTGACTGCTCAGCTTTCCCTCTGACACAGAGAAAGAGGTCCGTCTCTGTGAGGCACTATGAGACCAGTCTGGGGATAATGTGTGCTCATAGGTGACTTCTGGGGGTGGGGAGGAATGTACTAGACCCAGCTCTCCAAGGCCTTGCCCCCCATTTTGCCAATCCAAGGTGGAAGGTGTTTGAGGCACAGTTCAACTTCTGACCCGGAAGTCCCGCCCCCTCACCTCTTGTTCTTAGTGTGACTTGGCCGGGGGCC
Organism: Alexandromys fortis; assembly: GCF_014885135.2. Classification (NCBI taxonomy): domain Eukaryota; kingdom Metazoa; phylum Chordata; class Mammalia; order Rodentia; family Cricetidae; genus Alexandromys; species Alexandromys fortis. The sequence continues at coordinate 2,118,531 of NW_026068012.1, read as the reverse complement.
TCGCCCCTGTGAGGGTAGGAGGTAACACCCTGTCATTGGACACCTTGTCTTTCTCCTTGCTCAACCCCTCTTGGCTCCTGCAGAGCTGCTCCTGGGTTTCCACAGGACTCTTTCCAGAGATCAGAGCAGGCCTTTTGGGCTGGGTCACCTGGGCTGGGAAGCCAGCCTTCATTGCCTGAGATCAGCCCTGGCTGGGCAAGCTGTTGCTGTCCTCATCTGTGACAGGAGTGGGGGGGGACCAGGAGGCGTAATTAGTCTGTGTTTGCCAAGCTCTTTGAAGACGCTCAGATCTCACGAAAGCCGGCTCTCATTCTGGTGATAACAGCGGGCTTCTCTGGGCTTTAATGTTCTCTTCCCTCCATTTGGAGGCCTGAAAGGCCAGAGTTAAAAAGCTCCTCACTCACACAGTGAGACCCTGGTGGGTGTAGACAGACAGGAAGGAAAGAGATAGAGAGAGAAGGTGTTTGTGTGTACTGTGTTTGGTTTGTGTGGTGTGTGTGTGTGTAGTGTGCTGTGTGGTATGATCTGTGTGTGGTGTGTATGTGTGCTGTGATATGTGGTGTGTGTGTGGTATATGGTATGTATGTGGTGTGTAGTATAGGTTTATGTGTGTGCTGTGGTGTATGTGGTGTGTGGTATATGTATGTGTGGTGTGCATGAATAGGTGTAGTATGTGGTGTGTGTGTGTGTGGTGGGGGGGCTGTGTGTGTGGTATTACTGGTGTGTGTGTGGTGTGTGTATGGTATGGGTGGTGTGTGTGTGTATGTGTGCGCACGGCGTACACGTGAGTGGGGAATATTGTGTCTGGTGTGTGGACCTGGTGGTTAGAAGGGGAGGGCCAGAAGCCCTTGCCTGGGTGCTGGCTCTGGTGGCAGCAGTGAACTTTTGTTCTTAGAACACCACCCACACACGGGTGCTGCCAGGAGCTGTGTGCCGCCCACACAGGATCAGTCAAGCCAACATGAAAGGAACGAGAGCTTCCAACTGACTCCAGGATTTGAAGTTTCTTTTTCTCCCCTCCTCTGGAACAGCTTGAAACTGCTTCTCGTCTTTGCTGGGATCCTTGGGAAACTTCACCTCTCCTCCACCCCCATGGCACTCCACTCTGCCCCCTTGGTCCAGGCTTCCAGAAGCAGAGCTATGCCCCTCGCCATCAGGTACCTGAGCTGGCTGATGCCTCTCGGGGCTCTGTAGTTGCCTTGCAGATTCCATGTGAAGCGGGGCAGAGGCAGCCTGCATGGCCTGCAGAGGAGGGACTTATCATGAGGGTATGAACCAGAGAGAGACTTCACACCGACCGGGAGCTGGTGTCCTGAGCTCTTTCTTACAGGGCAGAACAAGCCCACTAGACCCCATTTGCTGGGTTTGAGAATATAGTGACACTTCCCACCCAAGCTCCAGGTAGAGAAAACTGGGGGAGGTGCCGAGGGTGGCGACACAGGGGACACGAGGCTGTGAGGTAACCTGCCTGCTTCTGCCTCTGTGGGTTGGCTGGGAGCAAAGGGGAGGGAGGGCTTCTTCCTCACACCCTTCATTTTCTGCCGTCCTTCTCCTGGGTTGTAGCCCAGTGCTCAGAGCATTTTTGCTTAGTCTTTGTGATGCCCTGGGTTCCAAACCTGCTCTCTTCTTCCTACAAAAAGATGTCACTGGCATCCATTCCATAATATGACTTTGAGCATCTTAAGGAGTACAATCCAGTGGTCTGAAAAACTCACATTGTTGGGAAACTCACTGTCTAATTTCAGAACACTGCTGCTAGTCCCAGAATAAGCTCTGTACCCATCAGCACTCAGTCCCCATCTGTCACCTCCACTCCGGGCTCTGGAAGCCACTAAGGGCTGGCCTACTTGAACAGTCCACAGATGTGAAATCCCGACATCCATCTTTCATCTCAGGCTTCTGTGGTTTGCCAGCTGCGCTGTGGCGTGCTCCCGAGCTCTGTTCCGTCTCAGATTTAAAAACTAGCTCGCCCTGTGGCCAGAATGCCTTCTCTCTCTCTCTCTCTCTCTCTCTCTCTCTCTCTCTCTCTCTCTCTCTCTCTTTCTTTCTTTCTTTGTTCAGCAGCAATGGATGCTATCTATGTCCTTGCACTGTGGGATCTGTCTCATTTCCCCCTCTTCCTCTTATGAATGAGTTGGTAGACTTTGTGTAGTATGCTGATCGTTCCTGACTGAGGAGGTCCCCGAGGAGCCCCTGAGTACTGGGATATCTGTGCTATGACATTTTCTTTGAATATTTGTGGTTCTCCGGAAGTCTTCCTCTAAGCCTCAGTTTACCTGTCTGCAGCATGAAGAATTGGATTCGTAGGGTCTCTAAACTGTGAATGTGCTAATACAAGCTAGCAATCTTAGCTCTGGAGACGGAGGCAGGAAGATTCCAAGCTGGATGTCAGCGTGGGCTCCATGGCCAGACCTTGTCTGAACTTCCCCTCTACCCAAAAAGTAACAAAAAAGCCAGCCTGTGTGGTCAAGTAAAGCACACTGCAGACCAACAAGTCCAGATGCTTCCCTAACTCTGACCATTGTCTTGTCTGCTGCCCAAGAGCGACAGGGAAGCAGCGGTGGGCCGTCTGCAGAAAGGTAATGGTAACAGAAGCAAAGTCAGAGGCACTTAGTCCCCAAACCCAGAGGATGAGCTCTGGCCAGGAAAGGGCTGTCCAGACAGCACGTTTTATGCGGGGTTCTGGTTAATGGAAACCGGTCTGCTGCATGGTTGGGATGGGATGCCGACAGAGACTTTGGGCTTCAGGTTTTGTTCGTGGGAGACAGCAGCTCAAACACTGGAGGTGAGAACTGTGTGGAAGCTCCTGAAGTGGCTTCTCCTCTGAGTGCTGTTCTGCTAGCGAGAACCCCGAAGGAGCAGAGATGAGACAGTAAAATGTTCCACAGCCATGTTGTGTCCAGGAGAGCCTGGAATCGGCTTTGTGAATAACAGCACAGAGATTGCCGGCCACACGCAGAGCTGACATTCACGGAGGTCCCCAGGTGGCCGGAAAGAGCTGACAGTGGAGTTGTAAGGGAATGGAGAGAGGCCTAGTGGAGATTTAGGGTGCAGGCACCGTGTATCCAACGTGGTGACCAGGAGACACAGCCAAGACTTCAGGGATCCTCTCTGTCTGTGACTTGAACCCAGGAGCTTAGACTGGGTGTGGCCGGGAGGAGAAAGGGAGGACCAAACCCTGGAGAATCCCAGGCACTTGGGGTCAGGCTTCTCTGGGCCTTTCCATGTGGGTGGCCTGCCGGGCCTGGGAGTTTAGACTATGCAAATGCATGCTCCCTTGGTCTATGAAACTCTCAGGAGCTAAATTAATTTCTGAGGCAATAGGGCATTAGTCTGAGGCAATGGGCTGTCTTCAGATCCACCTAAGCTCTCATTTGAATCAGATACGGTGATTCACCGTAATTTGAAGACTCTTTGAAAGCTGCTTGCTTTCTTCCTGCAACACCAGGCTGGTGCCGGGCACAGGGCAGGGCTCGGCCTGGAATTGGTGTCGCTGGGTAGTACTTTGTCTTTTACGCTCTAAGAATGCTGGGAGGAGGCCAAGGAAGCCTGTGGGCTGTTTGCTGGTCCTGGGCTCCTTTGGCCATTTCTCCACCACAGCAGCCTGGGACTTCCTTCTCCAAAGACGTTGGCGGCCCCTGAGTCTATTGCCATTGCTTCTGCTGGAGACGGGCGTTGATAAGGTCACTGGTCACCATGCATTGGGGCCATGGTGCATCCCAGGGCCATGATCCTACTCTGCAGGGTGAACGTTCAGAGAGAAGGCCACCTGACATAGAGGCTGTTAGGTAGCCAGTTGCAGATGGAACGAGGGGACGCATCACGCTTATTTCAACGCCATGATCTTACCTGCTGTTCTCAGAATGGCCTGTGTGACTGCTTTTTAGGAAGGCTTATTCAGAGACACCAGCCCTTGTAGCACTCACACGTCACTTCCCCTATCTTGTCTGTAGGCCCAGAGCAGCCTGACCTTGCGGGAGAGGAGCCGGGCAATTGGAGCTGGGTCACGTGGAGTAATGACACACATTTCTTTGCTGCATGGAGCAGGATGCCCTGTGCTTAGCAAACATAAGGGCAGGCTAGAGAGGAATCCCCCGGCAAAACCTGACTCAGTCCGTACCCGCCTTGCCGTGGCGATGATGGCAGCTGTGGCTTCTGAAGGAGCTGTGGGTCACTTCGGAGCCCCCGAGGAAGCTTGTGTGCACAGCCCACCCTTGCTGCCCTGGGCATAGGCAATATCATCAATGCCACTGCTCCACACGGGGACTGGGACTGGATGAGTCTGACCCCTAGCCCATTGTTGCCACAGAGATAGCTCAAGCCTAGATCATGCTGGACAGACCACCAAGAACTGCAGCCTCCATAGCATCCAGCACACAGCCCCTGGACGGACCTCCCTAGATTCCAGTCTCTAATTAGAGTCAGGTGTGATGATCCAACCTGTTCTCCATGGTCCTCTCACTGCTGGTCCTTACGGATCTATTTCTGTGGTTCCAGAGAGTTCCTGAGACTGGTGAGTGAGTTTGAGACATGCAGATCACTCTCAACATGTGACCAAGCCAAGAAAATGTCAGCAGTGACCACTGTCGCTCCCTTGGCCGGGTCTGTCCTGGTCTTAGCCTATCCAAGCACGGACATACCGGGAAGGGCTCCAGAGCCATCCTTATACTCCATAGCTCTCCACCTTCCTCCCTCCAACCTGCCCCATGACCATGGAAGGAGGGCAAGAATGTGCGGCCTCCCCTGGGGTTTATTGGGAACTTCATCCTCTCTTCACGGTGTCTCAGGGCTTCCTGTTCCTCATGTAGGGTAGCAGCTCTTGCCTCCCTGCAACTCTGAGCCTCCTCTCAGAGATAGGAGAAACCCAGGACTTGGGCAGTCTCTTCCTCCTGGTACTCCATGTGGCCGGATCAGGGTTAAGAGGGGGACAGACAGCCTGGGCAGCTGGGGACTTTTTCTGTTAAAGTTCAGAAACAATTCCTAAGTTTTTTCTTATCGTAGGCATTTCTGAAGATTTGAAGATTAAGTGCTCTCATTCTAGGACACAGCATACAGAGTAACACACATGCTCACGCAGACACACTCATACGTATGCACACATGCACGGGCATACGCATACACGTGTATACACGCACACACACGACCACACACACACCGTGGTTTTGCTAATGATAGCAGCACGTAGGGAGAAGGATTTGATCTTCAAACTTGTACAGTCTCCGAGGGACATGGACAGTAGTTCCAGGCTAAGCTTGGCCACTTTGCAGCTATAATCTCCTTGGACAGTTTCCCGATTTCCCTATGCCCCCTTCTTACATGTGCTGGAGGAGAATCATATGTGGGTTTGGCATGGGGGCAGAAGAGATTACTGACAAGTTCACACATGAACTCATCTGTCCAAAACTTAGATTTCGAGCTGGGTGCAGATCCTGCAGGGAGTGAGCACACGCGCCTGCCCCTGACTACTCTGGGTGCAGATCCCACAATGAGCACACAGCGCCTGCCTCAGGAGCATGTCCATGTTGGTGTAGAGCAGTCACTACTGTGATTATCCGTATCGTCTTTGGTGTGACTTAATCACATTTTATTAGATGCCCACTCCTGGCTCAGACGCCATCAGCAGGTCTCTCCTTACTCCTTCTAGAAGAACAGAGAGGGAGCCCGGGGGCTTTGTTGGACACTGGAACAGCTGTGGAGCTTAGCACAGGTCTCATTTTCTCTTCGCATGGATGCTTATCTAATTATTATTTTTATTTACTGATTTGTGGTCTCACTAGCCTAGGCTGGCCTCAGACTTTTTATTTAGGTGAGGCTAAACAATCTCTTCATCCTCCTGCCTCCATCTCTTAAGTCATACAATGGCAGGAGAGTGCCACCAAGCTTGGCTCCACCTTGGATATTATCAACAGGGCAGCATGGGTTCCCAGTTGTACTTGTGTGTGTGTGTGCATGCGCACGTGTGTGTGCATGCGTGCTTGCATGCGTGTGTGCTTGTGTGTGCACATGCGTGCTTGCATGCGTGTGTGCTTGTGTGTGCATGTGTATGCACGTGTGTGCGCGCATGTGTGTGTGGCATGTGCAGGCGCACGTGTGTGTGTGTGTGGCATGTGCAGGCATGTGCGTTTTGCTCTTTTTCAGAAGCCACCTGGCTTTTTAAAAATTACATATTAATTGTTTTGTTTTTTTGGGGGGGATGTACATACAAACCACATATGTCAGGTCAGAGAAGTTGGTTCTCTCCTTGCTTGTAGGGACTGGGACTCCTCAGTTAGGCTAGCTGGTTGGCTGACTGACCAAGGAGCCAGCTATCCTCCTGCCTTCCTCTCCCCAGTGCTGGGATCATGGGTGTACACTTCCATGCCTGGCTTTTTACATGGGTGCTAGGAACTGAATTCAGGTATAACTCAGGTTTTCATGCTTGAGTGGAAAGTATTTTCTGTCCGGCGGCCACCTCATTTCACTGTCCTGGTCAGTTTTCACTTCCTCTCCATGGACTGTTGCTGATGTCGTTCTGGCAAGACAGCTGCTCTTCGTCTCAAGAGTTAACAGGGACACTTCAAGTGGGATTCACGCAGACAGGACACATGTGTCACCATGGGGTGGGGGAGGGGACCACAACGACACAGTATTGCTGTGGGTCCCACCCAGGCAGCTCAGTTGAGGGCCTTGATGCTCTGGGCCTTTATCCCGCACCATTTGCTCTGCTGGCCCACCCCCTGGAAAGGAAGCTGGGGGAGGGGGAGTCGTCAAGTTCCAAGTTAGAATGTGAGTTTGTTTTTCCGCATGCTCCTGAAGCCAGCAAGGCAAGGGTTATGGGTGCCTAGCTGCCTCGGGCCTGAAGGCAGACAGGCTGGGCTGGCTCAATGACAAGATGGCAGCTACGGAGAGCTTTGGCCTGGCTGCGCTTTTACTGACAGCAGTGCCCGGGAGCATGGCTGCTGACGTGCGCTGACGTGCGCTGACTGAGCAGGCTGTTTTCTAGGCTGTGTTTCATCAACTGCGATTCCGGGAAGGGCCGGGAACCTCCACAGCACCCTCCTCTATGGCCCCAAGAGTGTGTCCTCCAGGCAGCATGTAAGACAAAAAAGGGGGAATCCCTGAAGATGGCCAGGGGGCAGTCAGGTAAACTCACCATGGGAAGAACTTGGTGTGGCTATGGCCGTGTGAGCACCGCCCAGATGTACACACAAGCTTCCAAGGACTTCTAGAAGTCCCCTTCTGAGGCTCCCCACCCAGACAAGCACCTGGCCTAGGATTAGGAACTGTCCCAGATGGCCGTTTTCTTGAGTGACACACCCAAGCCTGTCTCCTCTTCAGGTCTCAGGTGAGCCACTTCTCGTAAGAGCATCATCTGTGTGTGCCTTGGTGGGCGCACACTGCTCTAGGCCTAGACTGGTACCTCCCTGCCTGGGAGGGTGGGAAATGGGGGGTCTTCTCCTGGCTTCTGTGACAGAGCATGTCAGAGCTTCAGGCACTCGGCGAGGGTGCAGTATCTGACCTTTTGCCAATGACGAGCACTTGTAGAGGTTCTGTGGAGAAGCCTCATGCTTCTAGGATCTTCTCTGGAGCACGCAGGTACTTGTGCTTAATAAAGGCTCTCTTTCTGACTGCTGATGGAAGTTGAAAAAAAAAAACCATGAATAATTCGATGGTTGTTTTATTTTCTCTTTTCTTTCTTCCTTTTTTTTTTTTCTTTTTTCCAAGACAGGTTTCTCTGTAGTTTTGGAGACTGTCCTGGAACTTGTTCTGTAGACAAGGCTGGCCTTGAACTCATAGATATCCACCTGCCTCTGCCTCCCAAGTGCTGGGATCAAAGTTGTGCACCACCACCACCGGGCTTGATGGTTGCTTTCTATTAGAAACCATTTCCTTTAGGAGAGGAAATTATGACAGTTCTAGCTGGCATCAACTGCTCTCCCTGTCCCACAGCCTTGCAGCCCCTCTTAGGGTCTAAGCTTGCTGGAATCCTTCTGGTAGTCCTGTGAGGAAGAGAGAAGGCCAATGTCATCTGTGACATGTTGTCTGGAAGCTGACAGTTTGTTCAAGGGGTACAGGGACACCAAAGGGCAGCGGCAGGACTAGAGAGTAACCTATGGTATAACCCAAAGCCAAATAATATAGCGTGCGGTTGGATCCAAAGCCATTTGAATAATAGAACTTCCAGTTGGATTTTGGCACCCTAAAAAATCATAGGCATGTGGCCCGTCTTCTTTTGCTTCATGAGGTCAGTTAGAGGCAGTGGACTCAAGTAAGAGATATGTCTCCTGAGGAAGGGAGCTTCCATCCCACAAGTGCCCAATTCTAGAGCAGGGTAACCCTCATGGTGAAGGACTCCTTCACCAACTGTTACCTAGTGTAGAAGGGTAGGAGAGGCAAGATTTACAAAGACGCACCTATGCATAGAGGCCCAGAGTCCTGCAGTCTGCCTCCGGGTTGGGGCCCCCCAGCACCTGGTGGGACCATCCTGGTTTGGACTGGGAGGGGAGATGAAGAACTGAACCACCATAGTGTGAGTCTCAGTGTGTGGGCAGCCAGGCTCCAACAGTGAGAACTCCTCTTCCTCTGCTTATTCTCCTTGGATTACAAGCCCCAGAGGATTGCACGGGGCTCACTTTTATTCGGTCTGCCCAAGTGAATGATAATCTCTCCTGGAAAATGTCTTACATGTGCCAAGAGACAGCGCTCAGCTGAACATCTGGGCACCCATGGCTCTTTGGCAGGCTGACATGTGAAATTAACCTTCAAGTTTATACCTTCCTTGTGTAAAGGATAGAGGAATGGTTAGAAATATCTCCTAACTGATGTCCTTGAGGCATTATATATGGAAAGGTAGCAGAAGCTCACATGTGTGTGCTACACACACACACACACACACACACACACCCCTGAAATGAAAGGCCATGGTCAACATGGAGGAGGCATCTGGAAGCCTAGGAAGGCGAGCTACAACACAGACAAGAACATGGACATAAAGTTGGGCACAGGGTTTCAGAAGCTGCATGAAGGAAGCTCACATCTACAGGACTTGGCAGCTGTTGTAAGTTCAATCGAATCCCCAAAAGGTTTAGTTGAAGTCTTTCCCCCAGGACCTGTGAGTGTGACCTTCTTTGGAATGGAACTTGGGAAACATGATCACGTTGAGCTGAAGCCATGCTACAGTAGAGCAGCATTTGATCTAACATGGCTGGAGGCCTTCTAAGATGAGAGACATAAACACAGAGCTACATGACAACCGCAAGCTTACCGTGGGAAATCAGGACTTCTGATACCGGGGCTGAGGACTCCAGGGGGAGAGCGGGGTCTGAGTGTGAATGGGAGAAGCTAGCCTCCTTTTATGCCTTCCTCCCCATCACCCTGCAAATACTGCAGTCTTCCCTCGCCTCTCCGGAGAGTCCTCCTGAAGGAGGCTGAAGTCCCGTATGAAAGCTGAGTGGTTATCCGGTTACTTTCTCGAGGATCTGAAGCTGTAACAGGGAGCACACTCCAGGGAAGGCCTCATGCGCAGGGGTAGTTAACCTACACAAAGCCAATGCCCTGTGTTTCTTGGTGATGTTCCTTTTTTGTTTGTTTTTGTCTTGTTTTAAGAGGAAGAAAGAACATTAAGTTGAGAGAGGAGGGAGTGGGGGAAGATCTGGGAGAGTTGGGGAAGGGGAAAGATGATGGTAAACATACTGTATGAAATCCTCAAGGAAAATTTATTTCAATGGAGCAGATTAGAGAGAACTACTTACTTATTAAAGGTATCTATGGTCAATAGGGAAGAAACTTGAAAAAAGAATCTCCTACTTTCCAAGTAGGAGCTGCGCAGTAACGGCAGCAGGTGCTGGGGGCATCCAGGGCTGTGCACACCGGCGCCTCTGTTACCTCCTGTGCACATGTGTAACAAGACCTAGGGAGACTGGTGGCTGCCAGGACAAGTCCCATCAGGCTGCAGGAGCTCTTCCCGGACGCTGCTGGCACGGGGGACTCACCGGCCTCCTCCCTCACACGTAGGCAGCTTATCTCAGGTCTTGTTTTGGCTTAGAAATCTTTTAATCTCTCAGGATGGTTGGAATGGATCAGCCTCTATTTTTATTTTTTGGACGGAGAAGACATGAATCACAGACTGGGCCAACTCCGTTGGGCTTGTAGGGGCCTGTCACGGAGCACTCCATTCCTCATAGCTTCAAGCGCATTAAGAACAGGGAGAGACCGAACGAAAACACAGACAGGGGGGAGCCTGCTTCAAAAGGCAGGGGCTGGTACACAGTAGGCATTCTGAAATGTCTGCTGAAAATGAACACCCGGCAATCTGGTAATTCCAAGTGCCTGTCTCCCTGGCTCCACCATAGAGTGTGGTCGTTAGGCTATGGCAGCAAACAGGTTGTTTTCTACATACCTGTGATTTTTCCTCCTGGGGGAGGGGGTTGGCTACAGACAAGAGACCTTTACAGGCACCATGCAGGCTTAGAAACCTCTGTTTCCCTGTCCTTACAGGTGGCTCACTGCATTTACTTGCCCTGTGCTGACCAGGGGAAGCCCACAGACATGTGGATAGTCTATGGAGTCCATGGGCCCTCCTGTGCTGTCCTCGTACTCAGGGAAACTCTTTCGGGCTCTTGCTGAGATGGGAATTCGGGCTATTCTGATGTTTTAGTCAAGGAGCTAGGGAGTAACTGGAAGCTATGGGGTTAGTATAACAGTAATGGCCCGTCACAGTAAGCTGGCCACATGCTCTCCAAACCGAAAGCTAGAATTAGATCGCAGGGAGTGGAAGACGCAATAGATCTTGCATAGTGACTGTTTTAGTTAGGGTTCCTGCTGCTGTAAAGAGACACCATGACCATGGCAACTCTTATAAAAGAAAACATTTAATCAGGTGTTTACAGTTCCAGAGGTTTAAGTATGTTACTGTCATGGTAGCACGCAGGCAGACATGGTGCTGGAGAGGGCGCTGAGAGTGGAGGAGCTACATCTTATCCTACAGGCAACAGGAAGTGCACTGAAATATCGATCATGGCATATATATGACCTAAAGCCTCTACAGTGACACTCTTTCTCCAACAAGGCCACACCTACTCCAACAAAACCATACTTCCTAATAGTGCCACTCCCTATGAGCTTATGGGGGCCAATTACATTCAAACTACCTCAGTAACCAAACACTGAGTCTGGGACCCTAGGTACTTGGAGCAGTGTAGAGTAAACCCAGTATGGCTACAGTTGTCCTAAGAAGAGTGGATTCACGAGAGGAGTTAGTCACATTCTTGTCAAACACAGGCGTCCTGGGTCCCCTCTTTGTCTTGAAGACCTCTACAGACTCTACTGAAACCATCATTCTTACATCTGCTGTGCCTGCCCAGCCTGCTGGATCTGCTCAGCACACAGCAGAGATGCAGGAAGTACCACAACTGCTTCCTGTTCAGGGCTGACCCCTCCAGGAAGTCCCAGGACCCAAAGATTCATGGCAGAGGCCTAAGAGGAGCTGAAGAGGACTAGTGTCCCTGCTTAAGTGGTCCAAAAGGAAGAGTTTCCTCTTCAGAGCCTTCCCATCCTATGCAGATCTTTAGCTGACCGATGGGGCTCACCCACATCACAGCAGGCCATGGCTGTTACTCAGTTTACCAGTTCACCCTCATAGACATCAACCTGACACATGAACTTAACCATCATGTTGTCCTTAGGATGGACTTGGTTGGCAGGAAATTCCTGCCCAAACCAAGGGCATCTACTTTGTGGCCTTATTGATGACCTAGGGGGTACCAGGGGTCAGGCACCATTACCAGAGCTCATAACAACTATCAAAGACGGTCTCACTCTCTCTCTCCCTCGTGGATGATACCAGTCAGATGGTCATACGAAGAGGATAAGGACACATCTACAAACAGCAGCAGACGGCAGGGGAGTTGTACTAATGGCCACGGTGAAGATGAGAATGACTTACATAGAACATGATCACTTTCTTCAGAAACATGTAACCCCCAACAGCCTCCATGGTTCACCCTTTGTGTGAGGGCAGTGGTACATCTGTTCGCTTTCCCCATCCCTCTCCCCTTCGCTATCACACACACACACACACCCTTCACCACCAGTTTCTAAGTTACTATCACAAGTCAGTTTTCTGCTATCAAATGAGATGGGTGGATCCACCCACAAGTCGGGGCAAACAAAGGCCATAACTCTCACCAGCTTGATTTTTCAGATTTTTTTGGTTGGAGCTCAAGTTCAAGGAAAAGGCTGCTCGGGTGCAGCTGTTGTATGCGCTTGCCGTGATGATTGGGTGCATGCTGTACTGCAGTCAGGGACGTGGGGGAGAAGAAGATGATGCAGCAAGGCCGGAGGCCTTGGCCTCCAGTAGTCGCAGCCACTCATAGAAGTCGCTAGAGACGGAAGCATAGGCCCAAGGCTGGTTTCCAAGCTTCCCTCCGTTATTGCCATCACAATAGCCCTTCTGGAACATGCACTTTAGTTTCTGATGGTCAAAACACTCCTCGTTATTATCCCCCGAGTGGAGGGTTGTGTAGGTGGAGGGAAGAAATAGATACTCACAATGATAAAGGCGCCGTCGTCGATTAAGTTAGCTAGAAAAAGTAACACATTGATGTGATAAGTATTTGCTGGAGGAAATTAATGAACAGAAAGGTTGGTGCAATGGGTGGGTGCACGGCTGAAGGGTGAGTGGGCGAATGAGACTAAAATAGTGTCACACGCGTGATGAGGTCACACGTGCGACAAAGCAGCACAAGCCATGGTGTGAAGGTGACAGGTGCAGTGGACACATGGGCAATGTAGGGCAAGAGAGGAGCGGGTGGGAACGGCCAATGGAGAGACAGGATATACCTTTAAATAGTGACTGTCAAGGTTGTCCATTAAGGATGACCTTTATAGAAAGGTTTGCAAAAGGTATAGGAGTTGGCTCTCGGGACACCTAAGGGGAAAGGAGTGGACAGATGGAAAAGCTTTCATGGAAGTGGTCTACAGAGCTAGTTCCAGGACAGGCTCCAAAGCCACAGAGAAACCCTGTCTCAGAAAAAAAAAAAAAGATTTACTTGTTTCTATTTTGTGTATACGTGTTTGCCTACGTGTGTGTGTGTGTATGTGCCATGTGTGTGCCGTGTGTGTGCTTGGTGCCCACAGAGGCTATATGAAGGCACCAGATCCCATGGAACTGAAGTTATAGACAGTCGTGAGCTGCCATGTAGGTGCCAGTGCTCTAGCCTCTGAGCCATCTTTCCTGCCCCTGGATGTAAGTCTAAAGGAAGGAGCAATCGTGTATTCAGCAACATCAGGTTGCCAGTGTGGTTGGGGTATCAGTGGAGGGAAGGAGTGGAGACTGGGGTGGAACAGGAGTGGGGCCAGAACACAGGAATCAGGTGAGAAGGGAGACAGGGAAGATGGCCTCAGACTTGAGCAGAATCATGTAAGGAGCACCCTGGTGCTTGTATTGAATCCCTGAGGAACCAGTGGTTTTCACAGTGGAGGAGACAAGCTGTATGTTACAACCTACCTACCTGCATGACCCCTCTCCAGTCCCAAGTGTCTCTATGCCATCCTCAACATGAATATTCGTCACGGTTCTCATGACCTAATGGCCTCCCATCCCCCTCTCAGTTCTACAACATTAGGGATCAAATCGCAGCATGTGAACTTGGGGGGCCCTAACATTAAGTTCTTGGCAGTGTGCAAACACCTTTAGGGTAACTGCATGCTAACCTGAGCAGAGGTCTGGGAGATACACGGTAGAATTTCAAGGCTCTTAAGGGGTCCGTTAGTCTTCACTGTCATGTTGTCTGGACTTAGAGTCACCAGTCTGGGTGCCTTGTGAAGAATTTTCCAGAAAGCCGTGAATGTGGGCAGCACGATCCTAAGGGCTAGGAACAGGGTAGACAAGGGTCCTGCTTCCTGCCTTGGCAGGAAATGCCCTCTCTGCCATGATTGACTGAACCCTCTGAAAATGTGAGCAGAAACAATTCCTCCTCTTACTTTGTTCAATTAGACAATCCATTAGAACAATAAAAGCAACTAACACGAGGACTGTGACTCAGTGTAGGAGCTGGATGTTTCACTAGAGATGCCCATGTGTCGGGAAGTTTTAGAGCCAATGTCACCCTCCTCACTCATGGGGCTGTGTTGTTTAAGGATGGATGCGTTTGTCCTAGTCCAGTTGGTCTTACTTTGCAGAACGTATGCGTTCACTCTCATTTAAAACATTCCATGTACTTCTTGTGTTGTTCATAACATTCTATCTCAGTTGCACAATTAATGAAAACCCAATGGCAGATATTGGGATTCAACCTGAAGACTAGAAACGCAAAGCAGCCAGCCACTGGCTCTCATCTCTACCTCAGTCTGAACTGGTGATCCTGCCTCCAGGAGTCTCAGAATAAGACTGCCTGAGAGCTGTCTCCTCCTGTCCTATATTCCTCTTTAGGGCTAGGATTAAAGGGTTGCAGCACCGTTGCCCAGTTTCTATGGCAAACTAGTGTGGCTACTGGGATTAAAGGTGTGTGTCACCACTGCCTGGTCTGCTGTTGAACACGGCCACCATTTTACTCTCTGATCTTCAGACAAGCTTTATTTATTAAAATGCAAATGAAACATCACTACATATCTCATGTGGTAATTGTATTTTGGATGTAAAGTGCCCAAACTCAAAGCATTTGTGAGCTAATGCATAGAAGCCTGTGATGGGGTTCCTTTCAGGCTTCAGTCTGAGGCTCCACAGAGCAAGAGGCCTCACCAGGGCCTCCTCTGACCATCACGATGAGACTTGCTGGTAACTTTGTGTTCTGTGGTGGTACGGAGCAATCTGAAGGATCTTGAAGTCTGTACAACGCAAACCCTCAGCACAAATATCTATTTATAAGTTGACATTTTCCAAGCATTGAAAACCGGAGTGTAACCAAAGAACAACATAGCACACAACTTTTATATTTAGTTTGATAAACTGGACAATCCTAGGTCTGCCCAACCACCGCTCACTCAGGGTCCAGACACGCCCACCACCCCCAAGCTTTCCTTGCTGTAGATTTTGAGTGAGTTATGGACACTCAGACTCACTTGGAGTGAGTCTTGAAGGCACCCATGTACCAACTCCATTGTCTTTATGTGTTGTCTATAACACAAGCTTGTTTGTTGTAGAGTTTGAAGTAGACACTTCCAATGTGTATTCTCTATATTGTGACATCCGACAGCCGTGTGGCGTCACTTGTCAGTAACTTGCTCCCTCACAGTTCAGTGTCTGACAATCCAGACTGTTTCTCCACCTTCCTGATAACGGGAATTATTTTTCATCTGAGTAAATAAAGCATCTATAAAGACTCTTGCATATATCTTTACGTAGTTAGATGTTATGATTTCCCTCAGGTACATATCTAGAAATGAATCCTCTGGGTTAGGGGTGGATGTGTGTTTAGCTGTCTCTCTTTGTTGCCCCTAGCAGTGCATGGTTGACCCAGGTATGAAGCATCCCACCCGCCGTTTTTGCTGTCAATCATTTTTACGTGAGAGATTCTAATACTATGGAGTGACACCTTGCTGTCACTTTAATTTCCATTTCTCCACTAGTTAAGCTGAGAAACTTAGCATGGGTTTATGGCCTAGTCATATACTTCTGCCCATGTCTGCATTGTCCCAGGTTTGAAATAGGATTATTTGGGTTTTTTTAATGTTGATTTATAGGCATTATACTATTTATTTTAAAATTTTTATTTTTTATAGTTACCCTCCAAGTTCCTTGAGATATATCAATTTTCTTTCTAGTACCTCCTAGAAATCTTAGTAAACAGCAGATGTTTAATAATGTAGGAATTTTAGCAAAAAGAATTCTGCTTGTATAGCCTGTTAACTTTACTAAATAACTCGGGTTTGGGAGTTGAATATATATTTGATGCAGGATTTCTCTGTGTAGGCTTGGCTGACATGGAACTCACTTTGTAGACCAGGCTAGCCTCACACTCTGCCTCTCAAGCTAAGGGCATTCACCACAGAGCTTTTAATGAGGAGTTTTTTTAGTTTTTGGGGGGGGGTGGCTGGCAGTATGCCTTTACTTTGTTTTTGATTTGTTTCTTTTCTTTTTTATTTTTTTTAATTTCTGTATACTGGTGTCTTGCCTCCATGTATGTCTGTACAAGGGTGTTTTGGTACACTGGAAGTTGAGTAACAGACAGTTGTGACCTGCCATGTGGTGCTGGGAGTTGAACCCAGGTCCTCTGGAAGAGCAGTCAATGCTCTTAACTGCTGGGCTATCTCTCCAGACCCTTGTTTTTGTTTTTGAATGAATATTTTTCTTCCCTAACATGTTGACCTTTCATAAACATCCAAGAGATTCATTTTCAAATGTTATCAGCCGATTTGGCATATACAACTTGGATTTAAGAATTATCACAAATGTCATAGTTCATTTTTGCAGATTTAGGAAGAGCTGAAGTTTTCTTGATTGGAGATTCCTGAAGGCAAAGTATGTATAGTGTTAAAGATGAGCGTGTTCTGTGCTGTCTGTCACCTCGTGTTTTCTTCTGTTTCTGAGGGTTACAAGACATTTCTCAGTGAGGACTGGAGCCCAGGGGGTGGAGGGAGAAACACAGATGCTTTTATTTGAAGATAAAGATGCTGAGTGTCTACAAAGAGAATAACTTGAGGGTTTTAAAATCCTTGTCTCCCTTCCAACTTTGCTAGCCAGAAGCATTATAAACTTATGTTCTGGAGACACACCTGCAATGATGTCACCTTCTCTTCTTAAATTAGATTCTAGGCGGACTGCCCAGCTCAGGCGGCCGGGGAAACGTTCCCACCATTGTCCTCCCCAGCTGCTCTCCGGTTCTACTGCAAGTGTTACCCTGCACCTTGGAAAAGCTCATAACTTCAAACATTTCAGAGAACAATCCAGAATCTTTATAGTTCTATGTCACCAGTAAATATATTATTCTACAATTGACGTGTTTTAAACTTAAAACCAACTCAATAGATCATATTTTTGTCTAGAAAGTAATAATTGCATATTTTAGCAATGTGGCATAAAATCATAGAGAAATAAAAATTGTCTTAAAATTTGAACAATAAAAATAATGACTTAAAATATCGGGTTCCACTTGCAGTCATTTTTGCTTTTCTGCAATTCTATCTGATTTTTATATTAATTGTGTGTTTGTGTGTTTGTGTGTTTGTGTGTTTGTGTGTGTGTGTATATCTGCAGTGAATATGCTCCTATAAAGAGAGGGATTTGGGGTTTTGTTGATTCTGTTTTCTTTAATTCCAGAACAATTTTGAAGCATCATTATAGGTTTGTTTTATTTTAAAGATTTATTTATTTATGTATTTATGCACTTTGTTTGCATGTACATCTGCACACCAGAAAAGAGTCTCAGATCTCATTGTAGAGAGTTATGAGCCCATATAAGTGCTGGGAATTGAACTCAGGACCTCTGCAAGGGCAGTCACTGTCCTTAACCAGTGAGTCATTTCTCCAACCCCCATTATAGAGATCAGGACACACCAACATAACGTGTATCTCGTCTGTTGGCTTTTATTTAGAAGTTTATTCTTTTCTTGTGTGTATGTATGTAGGTGTGTATGTATGTGTGTTTATATGTATGCATGTGTATGTCTGTATATACATATATGTGTGTAAGTGTGTGCATGTGTATATGTGAATATATGTGTATATATGTCTATATGTGTGTATGTAAGTGTGTGCATGTGTACGTGTGTATACATGTGTGTAAATTTGTGTATGTTTATTTGTATATGTGCCTGTGCATGCGTGTGTGTGTTCCTGGAAGTCTGAAATGGTTTGTGGCAGTAGGAATGTGGATCTAGTTTGCTTGTGGGCTGTATGGAAAGGCTGCTAAACTATATTTAGCAGTTTTAAATTTGTCCCCTCTACCAAAGCTTTCTTTTTAATTCTGTGTTTTAGCACTGGTCCCCTTGGGAACCAGCTATTTAATGCTATTTAATCGTCATCAGAATAGAGTGAACTTCTGACCTTCCCCTGTCCAGTAGTTACAGCTGTAATTTCTATTTCAAAACACACGAAACAGCTCAGATCTCCTCTGCCGTGGGAAGTAATAACTTAGGAAGACAGCGTCCTTTCCTCCACCTTCCTCCATCCAGTAAGATACTGTCGTTTGTACCGCGATGTGAAAGGGGCCATTCTTCAGTTATAGTGTTTCCCAAGACCTTTTATCTTTAAAAACTCAAATTACCATACCGGCTTTTACATTTTGTTTGTTTTCCGAGACAGGGTTTCTCTGTGAAGTCCTGACTGTCCTGGAACTCACTCTATAGACCAGGCTGGCCTTGAACTCACAGAGATCCACTGGCCTCTGCCTTCTGAGTGCTGGGATTAAAGGTGTGTGCCACCACCACCCAATGGTTTTAGATTTTTATGGTGTCATTTTCAAGCAAATTGTTTTTGTTGATTTTCTCCTTCCTTTTCTCCCCGACCCCCAGATCTCCCTGTACCCTTCCACAGCCCCCATATCCTGCTTAATGTCTCGTGTACCCTACAGCTCTCTTCCTCAATACCTTTACCCCTCTAGCATGGTGTTCTTTCTAGTTTCATAGCCTGTGTTCACACCTCACCTCACTTATGGCCCTTTAAAAATGTATTTAGTTGATATTTAATACCCTTTGAGCCACGATTAGAAGAAACTACTGACAAAAGGCATTATAATGTCTAGTATTAACATCATTCAGTTTTAAGATAGAGCAACCTTTCCTCAGTGATACTAGAGTTCTTTAAGATATTGTATAAGTAATCTTTTTTTTGTGTTATCTTTGTCAAATACTGGAGCTGGGGTTAATTTAGCCTCCAGAGAGAGGCTGTGTCTCTGTATCGTTTTCTCTGCTATGAAACAGTTGATGTGACCAATTCCTTAAACTTTGAAAGTCTCTTTTGAGATATGCTAATTATGCTTTAAATTTCATCTGTAGACGGTAATATGTCTACATTTAACATGTCTACATTTAACATGTCTTCTTAAATCAGTGTTGGTAACATGACCCTTAAAGCATCGCCATTTGAAGATTTTTTTTATTATTTTTTTCAGAGTAGAGTATTAAGCCACCTGTCATGCTATTCCTTCCTTAGTTTACTTTTTCAAAATGTAAAGAACATATTTATTATGTGTGTACATATGTGTATGCATGTGTGTGAGTGTTTGTAAGTCAGAGCACAACGTGTGGGGTCAGTTCTGGACTTTCACCTTTCCCTGAGTTCTGGGGATTGAGCCCGGGTTACCAGGCTAGCACACTAGGCCTCCTTGCCCTCTGAGTCACTGTGGTCTGGCTCACAGCGGGCCTTCCTCTCTCCACCCCTCTACTTATCTCCTCCCTCATTGCCTCTTGAACACATCATTCCTCAATGTAGAGGGATATAAATACTTCTCTAGAATAGGTATTGGAAAAGTAAAGCCTGGCACCACCACCGCTAATGACCACTGAACATCACCTCTCTATTTCGTGCTCTTGTCTCCCTTCCTCTGCTGTGCACGTGGCTTGTTTGGTTGCGTGGAGTTAACCAGTTGACTCCTTGCCTGGATGTCTACATTTCTCCCATCAGCTCTTTTTGTCCCCTGGAAATGTCTTACCTTTCCTATTTCTTCTTGGTTGGCTTAACCGAAAGGAAAAAGATTTTTGTTTTGTTTTTCTCAACAGAGTTTTTGTGTGACCCTGGCTGTCCTGGAACTCACCCCACTGTAGACCAGGCTAGCCTTGAACTCACTGAAATCCACCTGCCTCTGTCTCCCAAGTGTGCCACCACGGCCCAGCTGGAAAAAAAAAGATTTTATCCTTATCATTTATTCTTTGTCGCCATTTTCTTGGTTGTGTATACACGGGGTTCTTCTGGGACAACATTTCAACACTGAATGGCATCCACTCTGACACTCTCTTCTCTGCCGCCTCCAAACATATTGATCCTGTTTAGTTTCAGTTTCCTTAGGCTGTGTTCCCATTTCGGCAAAACCCATTTATCTCTTCCCCTGTGTCTTGGCCTGTGTCCGTTGTTTTGGAGTGTGTGCATGGGTGTTTACACAGATGTTAATTTTTCACTAATGTTCTTTCTGAGATCTGTGTGAGAATCTGCAGGAGGGTGGCTGGGTCCCTTGCCTGGCAGTTCTTTTTCATGCGGTGTCCAGGCTGCAGGAGCTGCCAATGTGTCTTCAGTGGCTGTCTCCGTGCTCCATCTTGGGTTGGCAGTATGCCTTCACAACCCCCTGTGAGTGGGCTTGGCGCCCTTCACAGACTCCTGTGAGTGGGCTTGGGAGCGTCAGCCTCCGGAGCCTTCCTAGTCCAATCACCCAAACTTTTCCTTGGCCAGAGCCTCCCAGCTGTGGCCTGCTCTGCCTTTCTGGTTCCCTGGGGATAGACAAGGAAATAGACACCAGGCATAGCATCTATGGGTGTCGCATGGGAAGCCACCACGCACAGGGCTTCCAAGGCCAGCGTCCATTTTCCAGACCCTCTGAGGGGGCTCCTTGCCATTTTTCAAGTGTTTGTCCACTCTTCCAAGCTCTCACCCGTAGGAATGATATCAACCCTGGCTCACTGAGCCAGACTGTGTGTTAGGAGAAGCTTGCTTCTTGCACAGCATCTCATCCGTCATCCCCCGCTTTCAGTGCTGATCTCATGAGGTTAGCACCCTGTCTGCTGCACCAACAAAGGACACCCACGGCTTATTACTAGATTTTGGTTTTCAGGTATTGTTTGGTGGCAATGTGTTTTGTGACAGATTGTTTCCTAGTATCTCTGAATTCTCCAGTACTAACTTTCCGTTGCCAAATATATTTCTGGTCGGCATGTAGGAAATCATACTTAAGAGTCTCTCTCCCTCCTTGCGTCGCCAGGGTTTGTTTCAGACATTTTTGAGTTTCCTTCCAAGTGGTAGCCCACTAACTTTTCCTCTTAGACAAACCTTTCTGTGGGCCTTTTATCTAGTTTGAGTTTCTGCAGAAAATAAAATGTGTTAACTACCCGCCTCTGGTTTTGATGAATGGCCACTGTTGATAACACAAAGGGCAGAATGTACTCCAGATGAGAGTGACTTATCAGATGGTGTGATAAATCTCTCAGGACCTGGGTGAGATCGGGGAATATTTGGTTGCTATGTAATTAGAAACAATTAACACCAGAGGAAATGCCCAATCATGCATCTATCAACTCCTCCCACTACCTAGTGCCTTGTACCTGTTTCTAGGAACTGGACTTCCGAACCCAGCCAGAAGCAAACAAAACACCCACTCTGACGGCCTCAGGTGGCCACAGACTCACTCACTCATACCCCATGTGTCTCCTGCCAGCACCTGACTGGAGGATTCTCCTCCAGACCCAGAACCCTTCCTAGCCTCCGGTAGACCAGAAGGCTGATAGGCAGGAAGAGGGAAAGGCAATCAAGAAACCCGATGTCCACAGCCTCAGTCCCAGGTCCTGGAAGACTCTATTCAGGGTGGCTTTGTTCTACAGGAGTGAATCTTCCATCCTGCTGCTGCCTTTCTGTGACTTTGCTGAAGCTGGATATAAAACAACCAATTCTGTCTTTCCGTGCTGCTGGGGCTCTTCTTAGCTGTCTCTTCACCTACAGAAATCTATTTCCTCAAAGGAAACATGACTCCAGCAATCTCGCCTCCGTCTTCCCCACCCAAACTCAGTACACCCACTGATATTCTTAGTTATAGTCCCTGAGTGAGAAAACAAGTGTGTAAGGAAGAGCGAAGCCTGCTCACCCGCATGACAGACAGTTGTCAGCTGGCTTGGTGTTTTAGCACAGCCTTGGCAAGCCTGGCTGAGAGAAAAGGTAACTCAGACTGAGAAAGGCAAAAACTACATGGCCTCTCTCATGGGGGACTCTGGCTTTCGGTGTTTATGGATGTGTCACTAGGGAGGGGCACCACGGGAAGAGGGGAGGCGCTCCTGACTGAGGTGCGGAGGTCAGGTTTACATGCATGGCACCAAAGATCAGAGGCTGCCATGAATGGAGGGACACAAGGAAGGCCAGGAGCATGGGAGGAGGAGAGAGAAACAACAAACAAACAACAACAACAAAAGACATTTGAGAATGTCACAGTGTAACATAACGCTTTGTATGTTAATTTTAGAAACAAAAATAAAAAAAGGAAATTATACATCGGTGAGAGTCTTAGAAATACAGGTGTGATCTCATGAAAGAGAATGGACAGCTATGTGAATAAACGGAGTTTAAATCTTCATTGAAAAAAAAAAAAGCTCCACAAATAAGAGTCACCGTGTGGTGTGCATCACTGGCTGAGATAGTGCAGGGAAAGAAGGACAGACAGACAGTGGGAAACGCTGGAAACGCAGCTGCTTTGGACAGTTCCCCAAAGAGCTGATCTTGGAATCGCCATCTGACTCAGCGGTTCTGCTCCACGAGCATTAAAAACATGTGTCCACATGGACGTTTGTGCAAAAATGCTCCAAGAAGGCGAACACTGTCAGCCAAGGAAAGGAGAGACGAAACAGGGCTCATGGTTGGCCACGAAGAGGAATGAAATGCAGCCCACGCTCAACTTGGGTGGAAGCTGAAGTCTGTGCGTTCAGTGAACCAGTCACATCCCGGCTCCTGTGCGATTCTGTGTCCACTGCACCCTGTAACGAGCAAGTCCGCCAAGACAGAAAACAGACCAGTGGTTGCCAAGGGTTTAGGGGAAAGATGGAGAGATATCGTTAACTGAATAGGGAGGCAACTCGGTGATAAAGAGCTTGTGGGGGCCTGTGTTCAGTTACCAGGACAGACAAAAGAAATACCGTGAGTGGGAGACACTGCGATGCGTGGTTTTCTCTGGTGGTGATGAACAGCCCTCCACCGAGAGTCTCTGTAAAACACCGAACTGTGTGCTTTATGGAGGTGAGTTGTGGTGTGTCACGTAAGAGACTATTTGGGCTTCACTTAGAGCACCACTCACTTGGTCCAGATTCATTGACTCTGGGGTGCACATTGTGTGATCTACAGTCCTAACTTAATTTAAACTGAAAAGTTTAAAATAAAGCAGGAGGGTCGTAGCTCCATGTTAGAGCTTTAAAATCAAATGAAAAAAAAAAAAAAAAAAGAAGGCGGAAGGAAAGGGGGTGGCAGAGATTGGCTGAGACAAATCCCTGAGACAAGCCCCTGAAGAGAGGAAATGATTTATTTTGGCTCTTGGTTTTCAGAGGTTTCAACCCAAGATTAGCTGGCTTCACAGCTTTGGGCCGAGGCAAGGAAGAACGCCAGAGTGGCAGGGTTTGTGTGGTGGAATCAGAAGCAGAGATGAACAGCGTGGGCAGGAGTTGAGATACTTCCTAGTGACCTTCCTCCAGATAGCCCCGCCTCACCAGATAGCCCCGCCTCACCAGATAGCCCCGCCTCACCAGATAGCCCCGCCTCACCAGATAGCCCCGCCTCCTCCACCAGGCAGGGACTAAGCCTTCAAACCAGGAGCCTATGGGAAACGTATGTATTTAAACCTTACCAATAGATAAAACAGACATTCAATGAATAGGAACTTAAAGGCATTAGATATGATAAAGTCAAATTTATTTCATTAAAAAACTACAACAAAGCACAGAAGTCAATCTAAGAAAAAGGTACCACACACACAAGCAAGCAAGCAACAACAACAACAAAAAAAAAAACCCACAAAAAGAGAAATAACTATTGACGCAATGAAGTTAAAAAATAAACATTGCTGCCTTCTGATCCTGAGGAAATAACAAGACCCAGGCTTCCTGTCTGACACGAACTTCTTGACATCTGGACACAATAGATTGGACAGCTGTTCTCAGACGTGGCTTGGTAGGTGTTTCAGTGCTATTGTTAGCCTGTTTTCCATTGTTACAACGCAATATCTGAGCTGAAGAGCCCGTGAAGAAAAGAGGTTTGTTTAGCTTAGAGAGGCTGAAATCCAGGTGACCGCACCGACTTCCCTTCTCTTTATCTCCCTGGGCTGGGTCAGAGCCTCCTGCCAATGTAGGTAGCCTTGTGAAGGAATCTCATGTGAGAGACAGAGATCACATGACAAGAAAGAAAACTAGCACGGAGGAGAAATCAGATTCACTTCCTTTTCTCAAATAGAAACTTTAATAAGAATACGCATTGGTCGTACAAAAGAACAAGTTTGATTGCGACGTCGGCAGAATGCTCTGATCATAGTCCCCCATCGTCCTCTTCCTCCTCCTTCTGGACCCTTTGCTCTTCTCAAATGGAGTTAATCTTTTGCAACCATCCAGTCTTGGGAGACCAAAAATACCTTCTGAGGGCTGCACCCTAGTGACGTAATCTACCTCCTCCTTAGGAGTCTCAGCCTCTCTCACTTCTCCAGTCTGGAGCGCAAGCCTCAAGTGCACGAACCCTTAGGGGATAAGTGACACCTAGACCCTGGTGACCGTGAGCCCCACTAATAGGCCAGCTGAAGATTAAGCTCTACAAGTGCCTGACTCTCTATCCAGGGGTACTTTTTTCAGACCATAGATACAGAAATAGCATCCTAAACAGAGCCCAGCAGCCTCAGTGAGTTGGAGAGGCAGCCACAGCAGTTCAGGGGGGACGGGAGTTCAGAGGGGACGGGGAACTAATGCTATAGAAAGCTACAGAGCAGAGTTCCAAAGAGGAGGGGGCTACCCAGGAGAGTAGCTGTGGATTGCATGGGGGCTTTGTGGTATTTGTTCCTCTGCAGCATGAACCTCAACAATTCTAGGTAGAAAACAACCAGGGAGCCAGAAAGTGACTCAAGGTCCCATGTGGAGAGGTTAATTCTGAATGATCAGAGCAAGGGGGTCAATGCAGAACACCCTTGAGAAGCCACTCGTGCTGGGGACAGAATGGGACTCTAGTAGAACAATATCACTTCACACTTCCCTAGAAGAGCTTAAACAGGTCGTCTAGCTTTCAGTACTTAACTTAGCTTCCTTTCAAATGGAAGCCCTGTAGCCTATAAGGAAATCTGAAGTTGTCCAGACCCTAAATCACACTGGACATGATGCCTACTACAGTAATAAGTAGAACAAGATGCTCAGCTGAAATGAGAAAGGAACAAAAGGACAACTAGGGCCAATACCAGCCAAGGGGCCAGTCTGTCGGAAGCCACCTTTTTGGGGTGACTTCTGCCATGATCCTAGCTGCAATGGGTTTGTACATTCCAGGGTATGGGTGTGAGGATTAGAAACAGAGCTAAGGAAGAAGCACAGAGACACAGGAAAGAACTGGGAGAGCAACTCAGTGAATCCTGAATGCTCAATTTCACCTAAATTTATTTTCCATACACTTTTATATCCCAATACAAAATGGGGGAAGAAGGCAAAAGACTGCTTTAACATGAAACAAAGGAACACCAGAACAGTTACTTGCTCCAATACCTGAGGCATCAAGCCATTAATTCCTGAGCAAAGCATTTGAGTTTGGGGCAGTGAACCTACCCTAGACCAAGTATCCTGTAGGCAGCCAGTCTCGAAGTCAAACCTCCTATTTTAAATGAAGGAGCCTAGGAGTATGTCCTGAATTCTTTGACCTTTGATCAGGGTGGAGAGGATCTACCTCTATGGGCTATCTTAATGTTCAAAACACCAAGTAACCACACCCTAGGTCAGGATATCTTGTTTTGTAGCTATATTTGTTATCAACAAGTTTGAAAGAGCAAAAATAAGCTCAAACTCTCTGACCTTCAGACAAGGTGGACTAGGTTCACATTTTTGGGTCCCCACACAAGTCAGCATGCAATGCAAGTCTAAACCTGAGACCCAGCTGGGGTTGAGCTTCAGTGATATTCAGACAAGCATGAAGTTCTACAGTACAATGATCCTCGAAGACATCAAAGAGGAGTGGAAGAAAACCCTGATGGAATAATGGCTGGAATGTTTCCAAATTTGAAGAAAATCATATAGCCAGGCACCCAAGGAGCCCCACAAGCCTATTACAGGTCACAGGTGCAGACATGCTTATGCACATGCACACGCATGCATACATGTACGTGTCACATGTGCTTATGATCCATGATAAAATATCATAATAAAATAGCTTAAGACAGGGATAGGAGAATTCTTGTGAACAGAGAGAGAAAATGATTGTATGTGCAAAGAGATCAAGAGTGGCTACAGACTTCCCATCAAAACCATATAGTGCCAAAGAGAAAAACAAGATGTGTTAGACAGATTGGCAGATAGTAAACAAGCCCTATTAGCCTGTAATTGTATATGCATGGAAAATAGTAATTTGGCAATGGAAACAAAATAATTTCCCAACAAATACCAGCTCTGAGAAATCACTTCCAGGGGACCCACTGTAAATTTTATGACAGTGACTTTAAATTAAGTCCCCCAGGAATAAGAGACCTATGTAATACGAGGGCCTGCTTGTTGGGGTTTCTGTCCTGCCCAGTTTCTACAGCTGGTAAGCCCCAAAGAAAATCACACAGAGGTCTCCATAAGATTATAAACTGATTGGCCCATTAGCTTAGACTTCTTATTAGCTCTTATAACTTATATTAACCCATTTTCTTATCTATGTTAGCCACATGGCTCAGTACCTTTTTCAGTGGGGCAGTCACAAGTTCCTTCTTCGACATCTGGACAGGACTGGGGAGGAATGGGCTTCCTCCCTCCCAGAATTCTGTTCTCATTGACTTACCTCTACAGGAAGTAGATTTCTGAGTTAGAGGTTATCCTAGTCAACACAGTGAGTTCCAAGCCTGCTGGGGCTACACAGTGAGACCCTGTCTTTAAGAAAAGTACTTAAAATTTAAGGCAAAATACAAAAACATATGTTTGAATTAAGATTATATGAAAAATAAACAGCACAACAGATACTGCTTGGCCTATTAGCTCAGGCTTTTTATTAACTAGCTCTTACATCTTAAATTAACCCATTTCTATTAATCTGTGTATCACCACAAGGCTGTGGCCTACTGGTAAGGTTCTGGTGTGCCCTTTTTTTCCAGTAGCTACATGGCGTCTCCTTGACTCTGCCTACTCTCTTTCTCTATCTCTGTTCAGATTTCTCTCCTGGCTTTATTCTACCATGTCATAGGCTGAAGCAGCTTCTTTATTAACCAATTGTAATAAAACATATTCACAGCATCCAGAGGGGAATCCCACATCAGCCAAATATACAGCTCTATATCTCTCCGTATAGACAGTCTGTATAAAATAGAACAGTAAAAATATGCATCTACCTGAAAATAAGTTAGAATGGGAGGAAAAGAAATAAAAGGGTCTATGGGATACAGGGAAAACAGCAAGATGGTAGACTCACACCTATCTATCCTGTAACTGTATGATGCACAGCTGATTAGCATTCTCATCGAAAGACTGAGCTTATGAGGGTAAAAAAACCCACAAAAGATGGGCATGGGTGACCTACATAAAACCTATGTTTGATACGTGTCAGTAAAGACAGGCAAAAGCAAACGGTCAGAGAGGGGCAACAGAATAAATCATCAAGATTGATCAGTCCTAACTCTGATATCATCAGAAAGGTGAAAGGGATGAGGGACATCTCTTTCTGATAGTGTCTGATCCTCACAGAGAAGCAACACACCCAGTGCACACAAAAATGTAAACAAAATCAGATAGAGCCCATTCCATTTTCCCAATTCAATTTGGGAAATGGGCATATCTTGTAGGATGAGAAAATATGGACCGGGGAAGGCTCAGTGGGTGAGGAGCTTGCTGCACAAACCTGGTGTTCTGAGTTCAATTCCTAGAACTCACATAGAAGTGGAAGGGGAAAGCTGACTCCCCAGAGTTGTCCCTTGACCACCACATGTGCACAGTGGTATGCACACACTGACACACATCATGCACGCAGGCACACACCCGCCCACAGCAACACACACGCACATACACACACACACACACACACACACACACGATTACATAAAAATTTGAACAAACAGAAACTTGGTAAGGCATGCAAGGTCTGAAAAGTGAAACTTGCAAAGATGACTATCAGATGTAACCATGTCAACCGTGACAAGCACAGGACACATATTCTTGTTCATACCCCCAGACTGGTCATCCGCTGAACCCGAGAACACGGCTCAGCAGATTCAAAAGGACTGAAATCATACAAAGTTTATATTCTGCCCACAGCAGAATTTAATATGTCAACAACAGAAGAACCTGGAAAATCCCCAAATATTTGGAAGTTAAACAAAATACTTCTAAATAGCTCATGGGTCAAAGAAGAAGTCATAAGAAGGATTAATACTAGCTTGAACCAAATGAGAACAACAACACAGCATGTTAGAGTTTGCAGGAACAGCTAAGAAAAGAGCTAACCTTTCATGTTAAGACATAAAATATTAAACCCAAAAATAGGAAGAAGGAAACAATAAATAGGAAGTAGACAAGAGTGAAAATTTTTAAGCCTAAAAAAATCAGATAATAATCATAAAAAGATACACTTGCACGTCAACTCACCTAGCAGGAACAATACTGGATGTTGCCTACTGACCCTACATCTATGTAAACATATGTGTGCACAGACATACACTTTAAAAAATTTAATACGCATTTGGGAACAACAAAGCAGCTTAGATATTAGTCAGCAGAGAGACTCATCACAGGTGTCCTTTACAGTAAGTCTGCCTACAGGGACAGTGACCTTGTCACTTACAGGGTAGGGTCAGCTTTCCTTCATGGTCTGCATAAGTTGGTAGTGGCCCAAGACTGGTGAGCTGGGGAACCTCCCACAGCCCATGTCAGAGAAGAAGGATCTCAATCAACTGGCCATTGGTCCAGCCCCTTTCACAATGGCCACCATGAGAACATAGACAGCCTTCCATTCGCTACTAGGGATAACTTGAACACTGCCTGCAGCAGTCAGCGTGGCTCTGCTCTGTAAACAGAGGCCTGACCTATTTAATTCTTCCCAGGAGTTGGGTAAGAGGCTTGACTCACGCAGACATGAAACTGTGGCCTAATTGGATACTAATTACTCAGAAGAACACTGTTTATCCAAACTTCCAGTGTTTGGAAATAGCAGGCTCCTCACGAAATAGCAGGCAGCAAGATCGAGAGGCGCAAGGAACACGACACAGACCGAGGCACCATCCCTGAAAGTCCTTTTTAAAAGATATGATGTCACTAGCTGCATAAAGATAAACAGAGGAAAGACTGGCAAAAGCCCCTTCTGGGCTGAGAACGACTTTCCTGTGTTTCTAAGTGACTCTCCACTTGGAAATATTTGCCAATACACAAGCGAATGGGAGTGCTAGAGCCAAGATGAAAGAAGCAAGCAGGGTTTCCCACAGTGTGGCACACCCCTCACGATGGCAGTAATCTGCAATGGAAACAAATCTCGGTATGTTCACCGATTTCGGCAAAGGACTGGAAACTGATGAGCAGTCTTCTTGGGGCCGTGAACTCAGCTGATGTCTGAGTAAGGCTGAGTGGTGGTGGGGAGCACATCTCTGCATACATCTAATCACAGAGGAAACTATGTTAAGTAAACCAAACCTGACACAGGAAGGCACATGTTATGTTCCTGTTTACATGTGGAAGCCAGAGAAGATGACGTCACGCTAAAAGCAGAGCAGACGTCACGAGAGTCACTGAAAGGTGAAGGGGAGGGGCAAGTATTAAAACAACAGTGACTTGGATGTTATTGTATATTTTATAAAGAACTGGATAAAGTACTCAATAGCTCCCAACACTAAATAGTAAAAGTCCAAGGAGATGGCAATGCACATCGCCGAGAGTTTGTCATTGTGTTTATACATAGATCAAATTACCACACTGTGCTCCACAAATAGGTACAACTACACTAACACAAACACCTGTAAACATGGAAGATACATCAACAACATTTCCAAATGTCCGCCATTGTGGGTGATTCATTTTAATTTAAGATTTTTTTATTCAAAAGAAATGAACTTTAGGGAAACAAGAATTCTACACCGAGCATCAAGTCATCTACTCCTTTGCTATCACCTATTGGTCAGCATCAGCCTGCTTCACAACTCTAGAGCTATCATATTAAAGCAGACTTTAGAAGACAGAACAGATCGCTGGCTGCTTTGAGTGAGCAGTGTGGCCGATGCATATGCTCAGAGTCAAACAAAGCCATCCCCTGTAGTAAGAGCTGTGGGCCTCTTCCCACAGCCTGGCTCCTGGCGGCTTGGCTAGCTTATACCCTGAAATAACAACACACAAACTGTATTCATTTAAACACTGCTTGGCCCATTATATCTAGCCTCTTCTCAGATAACTCTCGCACCTGGACTAGCCCATTTCTAATAATGTGTGTAGCACCCCAAGGTGCGCTTACCGGGAAGATTCTAGCCTACCTCCATCCTGGGTCGGAGCTTCATCGCATCTGCCCCAGAGAGGAGAGCTATCAAGTCTGAGCTCACTTCCTCTTCCTCTCAGCATTCTATTCTGTTTACTCCGCCTACCTAATTTTCTGTCCTATCAGGGCCAAGGCAGTTTTTTTTTTATTTAACCAATGACCTTCCTCCATCGATCCCCTGTGGTACTGTATGAGCCTCCTGTGACGACAGGAGCACAGTACTGCTGACAAGGCCTTCCCACACACAACTCTGGTTCCGGAAGTGTGAAATCCAGCCCAGGTACGATGGAGCGTCTCTCCTAGCCCCTGTGTGGTTCCACGCTGGCTGTCCCTGTTGCTGTTGCTCTGTGGCTCCCCTGCTCCAGCCTCTGCCTGTCCCTTTCTCTCCTCATGCTGATCCTTGTGGATCTCCCTGACTTCATTTCTCACGTATAAGGAGTCCTTGTCTGCAGTGCACACCCTCATCCATTATGACTTTATCCTAACTAATTACTTCCGTAAAACAAAAAACAAAGCAAAACAAAAACCTCTTCAAATAGTGTTGACCCCGAGGCCTTGGAAAGGTTGTGGACTTAGGTTCCTTGCTTAACACAGGGACTAAACACTTCATCAAATGCTCATTTTGCCCAGTTCTGTAAGTTGGCAGAGACCTGCGAGGTCCTGCTGCAGGGTGTGGAAAAGACTCAGGCCACATGTTCTAGAGGGAGAAAGTCTGGGCCAGGCAACAGGGAGAGAGGGATAGAGAACTGGTTGCCATGGTGATTCCATCTCCAGTATTCATGATACTCTTGCAACCTCCCACATGGTCCTACGCATCCCACGTGGTTCTAGGTTATTTTAGAGTCAATCCATCTCACACAGAGGGGTTACAGGTGACTGGACAACCTGTTCTCTTCCCTGTAGTTTGGTGTCCAGTGAGGTGTTAGAAAAGGAAGGGCTTCACTTCAAGGAGGGAACACTGGCTGAGTCCCAAGAAGAAGCAGGAAGGTGCGGGGCCACTGGGCAGGTTCAGCTGCAGCAGCATATGCCTTTCTGGGGTGGTCTTCATGAAAGGCAAGCATTACAGGTGGGGGTTCTGACAACCACAGCCGAACCTCCGGGATTATGTGTTTAGGAAGCTCATGAGAGGGTCTTGAGTGAGGGTTTCATTTAGGAAGCCATACCAGGCCTCTGTGAAGACTGCTTTCTGTGGATCCTGACAGCCGGGGACAACTGACTCACATCTTTACCCCCAGACTTCATTTTCTTTGAAGGACTGTGTCTGGTACCTGACGTTGGAAGTGAGGCAGGGGCAGAGAGAAGTATTGTCCTCACACATCAATTTTACCACTACTCTGATCTAGCAGCTTTTGTTCAGCCCCATCTTATGCTTCAGACTTGAAATTTCATCAGCAGAGGTAACAGGAAAGAATATTCTAATATAAAACCAGTTTCAGATTGGTCTTTCTTTGAGCTAATAGGATCTCAGCAGTGTTTGTGGAGGTCAGAAGTCAGGTACTGATAAGGGAGGAGAAGCAAAGATGTGGCTCAGCCTCATGTGAGCTCAGGAGCCCAGTCACCCTTGCTGTGTCTGAAGATGGGTCCCTATCTGGACCACTGCCACTGTACCTGGTATCTTGATGCCCAAGGAACTCCAAGGAATCCATGTACTGGGGTTTGAATGAAATGTCCCCCATAGTTTCTGGCATCTTAATAATTGGTTCATGGTTGGTGGCACTGTTTGGGAAAGTTGGAGGTGTGGCCTTGTTGGAGGAAGTATGACCATGGGGGTGGAAGGCGAGAGTTTAAGGTCTTGCGGCACCTTGAGTTCACTATCTGCTTCCTGCTTGTGGTTCAAGATTGAGTTCTCAGGTTCTGCTCCTGGCCCCATGCCTGCTGCTTGCTGCCATGATGGACTCTTAAACTCTCCGGGACTTTAAGCCCAAGCAAACTCTTCTTTAAACTGCCATGGTCAATTGTGTTCTAATACAGCAATAGAAAGCAATTAATCCACCTTTATACCTGTGGCTCTGTTCTGCCCCTCTCATTCCAGTTTTCAGGAGCTGGGGCAAAGGCATCTTCTCTGGGCAGAGGGAAGATTGGAAAGCATAGTCTTCCATTTGTCCAGTTCTGTTCCCTGGGAAGGTCTGAAAACTGAGCAAAGATACTCCCAATCCAGAATGGCCCCAAGGAACAAAGGCCAAGGTGCACAGTGGACAACAGGTGACCCCCAGAGGGAGGGGCCTGGCAGCTGGGGCCCAGAGGGAGGGTACTGTTGGCTCTGGACATGGAAGATGGAGTTCCCTGTAGCCTCCTCGTGTGTTTTCTCTGAAGGGGTCTGTAACTCTGGACAGAGAATCGTACTTATGACAGACTTTTCTCACTGTTGAGTGCATACAAGCTATGCCAATATAATCCACAATTAAAGGGAAAAATGCAGAGAAAATTGTCATAAGCTTCCAAGGAGCTCATTGGTTTGGAAAATTCATAAAACCAAAACATGGGGCTTCAGGAAAAGTGGGATCCATGGTTAGCAGAGCCATTGGAACTCTGGCCTTCTGTTTTCTGGCTGGTAACAGCTCAGTTCTCAACCAAGGTAGTCAAAAGGGATAGGAAGGCCTTGGGTGCTGGACTTCAAGCTCTTGTTGGCTATTTCTGAGGCAGAACCTGTACCAGCTGGGGTATCTCACTCAATATGGGGGCAGGGGCATGGAGACTATTGGGGGGTCCCACAGATAGGAAGTGGGGCTGGAGGCCAGTAACATCACACCGAGCGCTGGGAAAGCGGCTTCCAGGGAGAATGCGTTCTCCGGGCAGCTGGAACAGGCTGGGCCTGGTAACTAGTGGAAACAGGAGGGAAATGACATTTGGGAGAAGGAAAGTCTGCAAAGACCTCTTCTCATAGAACTCCAAAAGCTGAAGATGTTTTGTAAATAACTCCAACAAAGGACGGACAAGCCTGTTTCAACAGCTGTTCCGCCAGACTGCCACTGAGCACACAAGTTCTCAGATCCATCTCGGTTCCACCCTCCAGAGTGGCTCTGAACTTAATATACAGGCAAATAAAGAGAGCTCATGGGAGACAATTGCCTGCTCCGACAAGCTCGCCACAGAATGCTGCTTCTTCAGAGAGCTGCAGGGAGAAAACAAAGTGGAATTATTCAGCGGCATCTAGATCTTTCCATGTGGTTCACACCAGGACAAGGTGTGTGTTCCTCCAGTCCCATGATTCTGCTATTCCGGGATAGGAGCTCACCCGGGGAAGTTCAAGGCCCAAGAATAAACGTGGATAGGGGCAAAACATGAAACATGTTTTTATTTCTGCCTGATTTCCAACTGGCAGCAAGAATTTTCCCCCCAATTACTGAACACAGGCAATGCAGGTGGGATTGCTGGATCACGCAGATGGCGGTTATATTTGTAGCAATTTGAGGAAGCGCCACACTGTTTCCCACGTTTTCCACCAGCACTGTGAAGGGTCTGCTTTTCCCGTACACTTGCCAGCATTTGCCATCATTCGTCTTTTGAAAACTGCAGTTCTAACCGGTGGGAAACTTCTTTCGTGGTTTGATCTACATTTCTCTGAGGGTTACTGACTCCAGGCCTTGTTCAGACACCTCTGGGCTATTCATTCATCTGTCTTATTTTGAAACACTTATTTGGATTGATTTATTAGAAAACTCTTGAAATGAAGGAAATTCAGAAAAAAGGGGTTTCGTTAGTCTTTGCTGATGCCATAAAAAGGCTTGGCACCTGGGACACATTCCTGCAATCACAGTTATGGGGCTACAAAGTAGTTAGAAAAATGCCACTGGGTCCTGAGCCAACAGTGTATTATAGTGAGCAACAGTGTACATGTGTGTACGTTTGTGTATGTAATATATAGGATGTACACACACATATACACACACATATATATGTGTGTGTGTGTGTATATATATATATATATATATATATATATATATATATATATTCCAACACTTTAAATATCCAGATTTAACCCATGAGGGTGCAGTCTTTAGGAAGAAAAGAGTAGCAAAGCCACCTCCTACACACAGAAGGGCCTCTGTTTAGACTCAGCAGCAGTACATGGGTTCTATTAGGGCAGGCTGGATGTCTTACTGGAAACTGTCATTGAGCTGTGTCCCCTCCCCCTCTACCCTAAAAAAAAAAAAAACTTCTATTCATACTGTGTTTCCTTTAAATAAGCGTTTTTGTTGTTGTTGTTGTTGTTGTTTCGAGACAGGGTTTTCTTAGTGTAGCCTTGACTGTCCTGGAACTGGCTCTGTAGACCAGGCTGGCTTCACACTCACAGATCTACCTGCCTCTGCCTCCCGAGTGTTGGGACTAAAGGTGAGCGCCTGGCACAAATTTCTTTTACAAGTAGATTTTTAAGAACTTGGGTCAGTTAACTTCCCATCACTGGAGCAGAATCCATGAATGTGAGGATTGGTCCTGACTTGCAGTTTGACAGGCTCTAGTATCAGTGAGGGAACAAATCCCTGAGTGTGCCTGTGAGTGTACCTGCCTCTGGATTGGGTCAACTGAAGTGAGAAGCTCACTCTAAGTGTGGACTGCGCTTTCTCTGGGCTGAAATTCCCAGGACTGAATCAAAAGGAAAGAGAACTGAGCAGCAAATTCCTATCCTTCGGCTTCCAGCTGGGGGTGCAACGTGACCAGCTACCCGCTGTTGCTCTTGCGGTCTGTGTCCTCAAACTGTGAGTGCGGATAAATCCTTAAGTGACTTGTGCCAGGTGTTTGGTGACAGCAGTGACAAAGGTGGCCAATGTGCTAAGATGACTAACTTAGGAGAAGAAAGCCTTGTTAGGGTCGCAGTTTCTTCAGGGGGTTCTATCCACCATCCGGCTCCATCAGGCACCATCCAGCCTTGTTGCTATGGCCCCACGGTGAGATGATACTACCCACCATCCGGCCTTGTTGCTATGGCCCCACAGTGAGATGATACTACCCACCATCCGGCCTTGTTGCTATGGCCCCACGGTGAGATGATACTACCCACCATCCGGCCTTGTTGCTATGGCCCCACAGTGAAGTGGTATGTGGCAGAGAGAGCATGTGACAGATAAAATCATAAGCAGAAGAGAAAGGTCATGGGGGATCCTAAGGCACTGTCTCCAGCATCCTATATGCCTGGCATGAGGCCTCGCCTTTGGTTTTGAGGTGCTGGGTAGAACCCAGGGCCTTGTGCATGCTAGGTCAGCTTGCTCCTACTGAGCCAGCCCTGTGCTCTGATTCCTTTGATCACCTCTGTAATCTCTTCTGACCACCTCTGTAATTAGAGAGCCCTAACCACACTGTGTGTAAAGCAACTCCCCACCCCCACTCCATAGGGAAACTTCACAGTCCACAGCCTTGGTCCCTACCTGCTTCTCAGTCAAGGGAGGCTCTTACAAGCTAGGACTTTGTCTGTCTGTCGCTGTATATCAAAATCTTGGTTCTTTGATGAATGCATGAACCAAAATTAAAAGTCTTATGTGCATATACCACTTAAAACATTACATCCAGTGCTTTGGGATTTAGGTTTTTGTTTGTTGTTCTTCTTCTGGAATAGTAGAAGAGATCACTGAGCAATTTTGTAGATGGAGCCTCCCCTTCCTTCCTGGAGGGAATGTTTCGATTCAGAAGAAACGGCCGGCCGTACGAAGGCCCCCTGACCACCCCAGGCTGCCTGCCTCTGGTCTTTAGACCCTAGCTTGCTTGTCACTACCTGGGTATTCTCCAGTTGCCCCCATTTTTCCTCAGTCTGTTGGAATGTCTTCAGAGCACAATGGCCAGTGCCTATCTGCCCCTGGTGATCTCACATTGATAAGTTGTCATCCATTCTGGGGTCCTCAGGCCTCCAGAGATGTTCTCTCTATTGCTTCACCCTCTTCTTAGGAACAGAGCAGAAGTCCTGGAGGGAGCTCAGTGAGTTTATTCAACAGACTGAGGGGGACAATGGAGATTGTCATCAGGATAGCCCAGTGCCATGCGCCCCGCATTCTAATGCACCTTTGCTGGCATGCTTGTGCCCGTGAGGCTCCTCGGGTCTGTGTGGCCAGGACAGCTGGCCAATGGCTGCCCAAGCATTGGTAGCCAGTGGGAGGACAGGAATAAGGGTGTGGACAATTGTCACCTCCTTGGGTTCAGATAAGACCACTTCCACTTCCCTCAAGGCAAGAACACTTTCCCCCCCTGTTGCTGCCTCCTGTGTTTCTGACGTTTGTGGAAACTGATGAGTACATCAGTTAGCAGAAACAATGGCCTCTCCCAACAGCAATGGCTAAACAGAAAGAGTTAACCCAGGATAAGGCAGATGGTCTGTGGGTGTCTGGGCCCCTACTGGGAAGGGTGACTCAAGCTTGTAGGCTACTGGGACGGACACCAGAGTCTTCAGAATGCTTCAAACTGTGGCTCTTCCAGACATCTGTTGGCTTCCCTAAAGAGACAGGAGCAAAAGTCTGGGAACAAGTTATGTTTGAGGGTCTTGGAGCCTGGAGCCTGAGCCAGATGTCCTCCCTTGCCACTGTGGGGACAGTGTGACTGGGAGTGTTAATTGTCACTTTGATGGGATCTAGATTCCCTGGGAGATGAGTCCCTGCATATGCCTGTGGGGTAATCTTGACTGTGTTTACTGTTTTGGGAAGATCCATCCTAACTGTGGACCAGGTCATTTTCTAAGGGGGAGTGCTAAAAACCAAAAAAAAAAAAAAAAAAAAAGAAAAGAAAAGAAAAGAAACAGAATGGGAGCCGAGGAACAGTGTGAACCTGCTTCTTGAATGTGAGCTCATTCAAGCTCTTACTACGTAGATTTTTCCCGCCATGATGGCCTGTATCCTTGACCAATATATAGCCAGGATAACCCCCTTTTCCCTTTTGTTGGAGCAACAGGAAAGTTACCAAGACAAAGAGGGTACCAGCCCTCCCTAGCTTTCCCTCATGGCGGAGATACCCCTCTTGGCCTCCTTCCTGCAGATGTGGGAATCTGGTGTGTGCAGCTCCCTCCGAGTCCCCTCTGATCCTTTACTTGTGAGCTTTCCTCCTTGTGTGTTCTTGTTTGAGCAGCGTGTCTAGGCTCTGTCAGTGTGCTATTTTTACCCAACCACCCATTATTTTCCCCTCGCTCTTTGATGCTTTTGAGACGTATTTTGCAACATCAGTTGAGAAAGTTGAGGAGGCTGGAGTGCTTCACTACTGTCTTCCCAGAATGCCTGCACAGTCCTGCAGGAAGGGCTCTCGGGTGCTTAAAGGACGCCAGAGTACTGTTGCAGTAGAGGCTGGCTTGCAGCTTCCCGGGCTCCTGTCATTCCTTCTGCATTCTGATGATCATTTCTGTGGACACTCTGGAGGGCAGGGCAATCCTTGCTCAGCTCCCTCCCTCCTCCTCCTGAGGTGTGTGGTCTCTTCATTGACAAGGCTACCACAGCTGTTCAACTTCTGAGGATCTCAGTCCCACCCTGGCCCATAATCATCAGTAGGATCATTCACAGTCACTTTAGGGACACAGGGGAGGACCTCATGCCTCTGCTTCCTTACCCTGTATCACCAGGCCAGCCACCTGCTCAGAACCCATCTCCAAGGCAAACTACCTAGCCCACCGGGACCAGCCTCTCTTGGGCTGGAGGACAGAGGCCAGCCAGGTTTTTCAGTACACAGTGAAGAACAGCATGGTCCATGGGGTGTGCTGGGAACATGGGAACAGCTCACTGCAAGTGAAGTGCCCCACTCCCAGGCACCAGCCCCCCAAGTCTAGCATCTCATAGCAGGCCTCTTGGGTCCGTTTCTGCTCACCTAAGGCTGGCAAAACAGAGTAAGGTTCATTCTGACTGCAGCCCCTTCTGATCACAGGTTCCCTGCCTACAAAGGCCACAGGGATGGCCACTTAGAGCCCCTTTGGTGTTTACTTAATGCTTTGATGTATTTGAGTTAATATCTGCTGTACTGTTTCCTGTTTACCAATTGTCTGTGTCCTTTTCAAAAAACCATCTTCCACTGTCGGGGATGGAGTGATGGCTCAGCAGTTAGGACCGTGCACTGCCCTTGCAGGGAACCTGAGTTCAATTCCCAGTACCCACATGGTACCTCACATTTTTAACTCCAGCTCCAAGGGATCTAATGTCTTCTTCTTCCCTGGGCACTAAGCATACACATGGTGTACATACATGCAGACTGGTAAAACACCCATGCATATAAAATATAAAATAAAAATAAACCTTAAAAAACAAACACTGATCTTCTTTTCTGTTTTGTTTGTTTGTTTGTTTTGTTTTGTTTTTTTGAGGCAGTGTTTCTCTGTCGTGGAACTTGCTCTGTAGACCAGGCTGGCCTCGAACTCATAGAGATCTGTGTGCTGCTGCCTCCCAAGTGCTGGGATTAAAGGCGTGCGCCACCATGCCCTTTCCTCCTATCTCCTTCCTTCCCTTCCTCTCCCTGATTTCCAGTCTCCTCCAGGTTTTTTCTCTCCCCTTCCTTCCTCTCCCCTCTCCCCCTTTTCCCTTCCCTGGCTATTCCTCCCTTCCTTTCCTCTCTTTTCTGCTCCCGCCCCCCCCCCTCCCCCGCTGCTACTCTAGTTTGGAATCAGAGGCTTGCTCAAACTTAGACAAGTGCTCTCTCTACCCCTAAGCTGCATTTCCAATCCTCATTTCTCTTCAGCTTCAGCTGAGCATTAGATCTGATTGTATTTTTTTCCTGCACTTGGCAGTGTGAACATACTTCTTGTGGATTTTTTTATCGTAAGAGCCCCTCTGAGTCTGCAATATATGTTTAAGAAAGATTTGAGAGTACAGATACGGACCAGGGACTGAAGCTGAATCTAACCTGCTTGGTGTTGGAGGAGATGAGTTGAACTGAATTTTCTCAGAGTCACGTACGGAAGGAGCCTCAAGGTGAGCCTGGATTTGGGGACAGCCTCTTCACAGAGGCACCCGGATTAGGATTAGGTCTCTTTTCTTACGGACAGGAGAATATAGGCACAGGTATTTTTGTGAATGGAGGATGAACTGAGGAGCCAGACCAAGTAGGCAGCCCTCTGCACACCAGGAGAGGATCTGGGGACAGATGATCCTTCCGGACTCAAAAGGACCCAAATTGTTGACATCTTAATGGTGCAGTCAGGCCCGAAGAGCCACGATAAATAAACATTGCTGTGTGTGCATTCAGCCCTTGATGCCAAGCTAGGGAGTCAGTGCTTTCAAGACATGGGAGGTTGGGCTAAGAGGAGCAGAAACTGAAGCCTTAGCTCCCAATGCAGGGCTGAGGGAGACACCCCCGCACAAATGGATGCTCAGTCTTTTAGCTTTTAGCAAGACTGACCCCTGAGCTGTCCCTAAAACATACTGTCCAGGACCCTACCCAGAGGCCCAGCTGGAGTGCTGGGTCCCAAGCCTCCCCGTCCTGGGGTACCTGCTTCCTACTGCGTCT
The DNA here is from genome assembly GCF_014885135.2 of Alexandromys fortis. Lineage (NCBI taxonomy): Eukaryota > Metazoa > Chordata > Mammalia > Rodentia > Cricetidae > Alexandromys > Alexandromys fortis. Next base: position 2,078,879 of record NW_026068012.1, on the reverse strand, counting down.
GCTCCTCCTCTGTTTCTCCACTGCAGAGTGAAGGAGGGCCTGGCTTTTGTGCATCTTCAGAGTCTCCGTGGCTAACATTATTGCTCATAAATGCACCCGTGGCTGAGTGAATGCAGAAACGGTGAACAGAAGTTAAAGGTGTAAGCGAGCCTCATACTCTGTCCAGGGATCCAAGGATGGCTTAGGAAGACCGGAACCCGGCATCCTACAATCTAATCCAAAACACAGATTTGGTGACTGAGGGCCTGAGCATCAAGGCAAGATGTTGGTGTTCAGATGTGAGGTGCTTTCATCTTGACAGTGTGGTGGTGCGGAAAGGATTCCGCTGCGGCCATGGGGAAAGGTCCACACACTCAGAGGAGGCAGCACCTCTGGGCTCCAGGCCGCCTAGATCCTTCAGGCATGACAAGTCAGGAGCCACTGATGGCTCAGGATCCAGTCCTTCCGATGCAGGACTTTGATTTCTCTAATCCTCAGTCCCCACATCTGCAAAATGGGCATAGTAAAGCCAACCTCGGAACGCATGAGGTGTGCATGGGATGGCAGAGGAATGTGAGCTTTGAAAACGGCACTGCTGCAGACGTCAGTGAACCGGAAGCTATATCTTCGTGCCAGTTTCACATGGAAGTGGTGGCAGGTGACTCTCGAACCTTCTCTCTTCAGAGCTCCGTGCTATTGGTGTAACCTGCCACCTCCGCACCCTGTCTGGTCCGCTGGACCTCAGGAGTCCATGCTCCGGGGCTGCTGTACCACGTGATCACGTGATGCGCCCTCGTTCTACGTTCCTGGAAACAGCTGGTGGAAACTGGATTTGGCAATCTTAAGCCATGTGCCACCTGAACATGGCTTTGGGAGGCTGGGGAGGGGACAGTTACTCACAGCGCCTGGAACAGAAATCATGTCGGTTCCAGTCGCAAAGGTGTCATCGGCGCCAGCTATGCCCAAAAATGGTCTTTCCCAAGTGTCGGATTTCAGGCAGGGCTCACATGATCGCCTCCACCCAGGAGTTACAAAATGCTTTCGCAACCAGGGGCTTCCCCTGCTAAGCTTTGGGTCTCATCCTTCTGTTCTGCTCTTACGGAACTGACAGGCAGGCCAGCATCTGGCACAAATAAAGAGATTCTGAGGTCACGGGTAATTTAAAATGCAAACCAAGGGCTGTGAGTGGAGAAACCAGGAGCCTGGAGAAGGCCCCGTGTGCCGTCTGGGGGGGGGGGCAGTATTGATAATCCCTTTTAAAAATAATAATTATTTTAATTTAAAGAAACACCTATATATTTTGACCAGATTCCTTCCCCTCACCTAAACTCTTCCCTACTTCCCTAACTATACAACTTCATGTTTTCTTGTTCTTTCTCTCTCACAGAGCAAAAACAAAATCCAAAACCTGAAAAATCAAACACACACACACACACACACACACAGGAGCCCATTTGGACAAAAGTATCCAAAGGAACAAAACGTGTGCTGCCACCCTCCACTCCCCACCGCCAACCCCTCCAACGTTTATTTATAACATGATTGACAGAATACAAACAACTCTCCCGCACCAGTCTGCTGTGTGTTGCCGACTAGTCCTGAGTGTTCATATACCCCGGACACTCCAGTGAAGACCACTGATTCTCCTTTTTCAGAAAGTATCCATTGGGAACAGTTTCTTGGTTAGAGATGATAGTTTGTGTCCACTTCTCCATGCGGGGATTTTGTCTGGTTTGGACCGGTACTGGTCTTGGGCCTGTTGTAGCAGTCTCTGTGAGTTTATTTGTGTCAATCTGTTGTGTCTGGGAGACACTGTTTCCTTGGAGTCACCCACTGCCTCTGGCTCTCAGGATCTTTCCACCTCTGCTTCCATGTGCATCCCCCTAGCCGTGCCCAGCAGGTCTAAAGACATCTCTTTTGCTGCACGTTGTCCAGCTGTGGTCTCTGTGTTAATTCCTACCTACTGCAAGAAGCGTCTCTGATTCATGCTGGTAACTGCTCTGATCTAAGGCTCCGGACATGCATCATTAGGCTACATTTTATTGCTGAGGTCCTTTAGAAGAATAACAGTAATTGGTTTTTCCCTAGGTCCGTGATCCATTTAGCCCGAGACTCTTGACCACTTTAGCAAACTCATGCATGAGTTCCATCCCATGGAGTGGACATTAAATCTGATTAAAAAAACAAAAACCTGTTTGGTTGTTTCCATAGCATTTATGCCACTGTTGCAGCAATGTGTCTGACAGGCAAGTTATTGCTGTAGGTTGAAGGGTTTGTAGCTGGGCAAAATAGGTGATCACTTTCTCCTTTGGCAGGGTATACCTTCCAGTACCATGATGCTAGTCAGTCAGGGTGAAGCTTCTAATAGGGCACCAGCTCGATGTCTCCATGTTTGATGACATAGTAAGTTGTGTCTTCACAATAGGGCCTTACCATCATATTGTGGAGAACAACCAATAGGTTTTGCAATAGCCTGTGGGTTTTCTTTGGAGGGGGGGCTGTCTAAGAAATCCCTTTGTTCAGTGACACACCAAGATGTAACCTATTCCTGACACTGGAGATTTTACTTGGTAGTATAAGATGTCCAGATGGGGCATTATCTCACCCGTTATATAGTGACTACATTTAAGTTTCCCTCATGTATGTATCTGTTTTAGGAAACATCTACAGTAGTAAGTTTCCATATGATCTGTAATAGAAGCCTGCTGCATTCTGAATAAATATGGCAACTGCCCCCAAGGGAATGCAGCCATGTTAGAGTTGCCAGCTAAACTAACCACTCATCCAAATAAGATCTTTACATGAAATAATAATTGGTAAACTATATCTTATCATGGATATTTGGCTGGTTGTTTCTCAAAATTAAATAAGACAAGCTCGACACTTCAAAGCAAACGATTTAGGAAAGGATGGTTGTTGATGATAAAAGGTTCAACTCCCAATGTTTAAGACTCTGTATATGTCACTGTGAGCCCGATAAGCTTCCTGGAGCTTTTCTGTAAAGTCGGGCAGCGGCATTAAGTCCAGTAACCCTTTGACAGTGTCCACTAAACTGTGTTATCATCTGAAGGGTTTTTTCAAATAAACAATGCAGGCTACAAAATTACGTATGGGCAGGGATCCAGAATAGACTGATGTAACTGGAAGCGTATTGTATGGCTACACCCAATCACAGCTCACCTCTCCTCTTGTTACCACACACGTGTTTGTTGCATTATCATAGAAAGCATCCACAATATCTGACACAGTCATTGAGTGCTCCTCCTTAATTTGGTTATGAATCTGTTAGGCTTGACTAACAAGACATAAGGGCCCAAGCATTGAAGAGATGTGCAATCATAGCAAACTTAAATTGTGAGACCCGGGCGTGGTCTGCTTCTTTGTATATACTTGTGGATTCTGGAGTGTGGAAATATTCTGGGGCATGTATTCTGTGACCGTGAGCCATCTTGTTGTCTTACCAGAATCCCAGTGAGGGGAATGGAGCTGTGGATCTCAAACAACAACGATGCCTCAACCTCATATTCTAACATTTTACACAAGCGTCCTCTTCCCTCTCTAAACTTCTGATGAAGCCAAGGCCAATCTTTCTATCCCAATCCTTTCCTAAGTAAGTTTTCACATGAAACATTTGTATTCTAATTCCTTGGGGAGGAGCTCAATGGGTCCTATCTTGTTTCCAGGTAATGAGCTGTACACTGGACTTGTAGGCCATACAGATGAGGGTACAGAATGGGTTCAAATTCTCATGCATCTCCTCTGTGTCGGGACTGAGAAGGAAAAATATTCCAAGGAGCCAACATTACAAGGAGGCATTGGCTAAACCAAATATTTTATTATTTGAGGAAGAAAAGGCCAGATTACAAAACCTTTATACTTAAGACCACGCCAAAGTCTTCCAAGGACTTCCATAACTGTTAGGTTCAACCATGTAAAGCCGCCATCTTGGCTGACAAAACTCAGGCTAAACTTGGCAATTTCATGTGGCTCAACTGAGTGATGGCTAGGCTTTTATAAAAGCATGTCCCCAGTCCCACGTCTGTTCATATTATAGACACATGTCCCAGGGACACACAGGCCCCTTTGAAAGGCATCCTTTGCTTATTTCTGGGCTTGCAGGCTAGGACTCCCAGGACTGGCACAGCAGGTACCCAGATGGTCTTGTGTCCATTGCGAGGTCTCTCTATCAGTATCACCTGCTGGCCCTGAGGCCACTCTGCTGGCAAGTAGCGAAGCCTGGAGGAAGGTGTGCGGTGTCATGGTGAGCTCCTCACCAGATAAGAACATCACACAAACCGCTCCACACCTTTTCCCATCTTGCATGCCCTGTCTGTGCTGCTGGGTATCCATGGCCAAGGAAACAAGAGGAGCAAACTCTCTGAGGACACAGAGCAGGAAGAAGAACATGCAACCCAGATGGTAAGACACACGGCAGGCCAGCGAGAGAGGGAGCGCCATGCTTCATTTAAGGTCAAGGCCATGGAAGATCCCCTCCCGGTGCCCTCAGCACTGCCCGGCACAGTTCCCTTTACACAAGCTAAGATAAAAATAAAGCTTTCGTACAAATTACATTTTTTTTCCAGTGAGTTACTTTTGCAGTAAAAATAGCTGCTACATAAATCCCTTCTGATCTCTGAAAAGGAGTCATATATTTCCAAAAATAGGCTTCTTATTGGAGCCACACAGAATACCCTGGGGCGAAGGAAGGAAACGGCTGGCTGGGGGGGAGGGGGAAGATGCCTGGAAAACACCTTTACGCCAAAAAATAAAATACATTTGTGTATAAACCGTCTTAAGGCATGCAGAGAAGTGGAAAACATGTGCCATTTGTCAAGAAAAATACTGCTTTTCAGCTCTTACTTTACAGCCCAGGAGGAAGTGGAGAGGCCTGAGGCACCCTCAAATAATAACATTAGATTTCTTATAAAAAAAATCCCAATATACAAAGTTCTGGCCAGATAATGAGCAAGTCAGAACCAAAACAACAACAACAACGACAACAACAAAAAACAACAAAAATAAAAATCAGGGGTCATTCCTTGGACCCCATTCCTGTTGGAAAATCAAATGAAAACAGTATATCACAATTCTCTCAGTCGGCTTCCGAGAGACTAAATCTCTGTAAAAGGACATTCCTATCTATGTGCTAGTGAAAAAAAAAATAAAAGAAAGATAACCTAGCAGGTATCACATTCTTTCAAACAGTGATAATTACTTTAAATACAATATACAATTTCTGTTAAATAGAACTGTTGGCGGATTCGACATTATATAAGATACAATAATATGTACAAAATGACTTCTGAACTGGAGCAATCGCTGCGCTCCACCACCCGCCTAGCCCACTCTCAAGAGGAGGTGGCTCTTGCATTTGCTACTCCTGGTGGCAAAAGGCCAAAGGAAAAACAATGTTTTTCAATGTCTCTGCGTCCACCACATGCTGGCTCCCTGGAACACCTCAAACAGCCGTGAGGATTGTGATAAACACACAGCCTGGGTGCTCTGGTGGCTCCCCAGAGCGTCTTCCCTTCCAGGTCTCGCTAAGGACAGAGAGGCCATGCCCCCTCCACCACTGGGGAGTTGGCCTTGTGGAAGAGGCAAGGGATGAAAGAAGGCCACTGTTGCTTGGCGACTCCCAGAGGGGTCCCATCCTGTCCTCCCATGGGTCTTTGGAGCAGTGGGTCAGGACGGACTTCCCACTCAGTCCCCGGGCCCCGGGGCCAGCTCAGGGTCGTCCCAGGGACTTCAGTCTTCTGTATCAGGCTGGACACCCAGGATGGCATGCAGTTCCTCGGGGGTGAATCCCAGCAAGTTCTGCAGGTCACACACGAAGCGGTACACGTAGCGTTTGCCTGACGTCTTGTGGATGATGTTTTTGTCATAGTAGTAGCGCAGGCCCCGGCTCAGCTTCTCGTAGTTCATCTTTGGTTTGTTTTTCCTCTTTCCCCACCGGCGAGCCACCTTTGGGAAGACAGAAAGGTCAGAGTCACCGGGGTCCACTCTTGAGCCGTGACTGGCTGCCCTGGCCATGGATGCTCACCCTAGAGACCCTAAGTCACAGGGACTTGTCCGGTCACTTTAAATGTGCACTGACGCTTCACCGGACAGGGGTCAGTGATGATGCTGTCTGTGCCCCCAGCTCCAGCTCAGCTAAGCCTCCTGGGCCAGCCATTTGGAACCAGGGGTCCCTCACACAGGGACAGGTGCTATCAGCCACCCTCCATAACTCTTATTCCAACACCCACCCCCCTTTAAAACGCCACTCATCCTCCAGCCTCCACTTCCACGCTCTGACGGCAGATAGGCATGAGCCATCACACCTGATTTATGTGGGGCCGGGGATGGAAGCCGCGGCTGTGAGCAAGCTAGGCAGCCACTCTGCCAACTGAGACACATCTGAAGTCATGTGACGGCTGATGCGCCTATCCTGGCCTGTGAGACATGCTTATTTCCCTAGACGTGGAGAGGGCGACAGATCACACTACTTATATCGCTGGCATCATGCCTACCAAAGCTGTCTCCCGCAGAGGGCCCCAGGGCCAGCCCTGAAGGCTGCCTGGCTGCTATGTGCCCTGTCCAACTTGGGACAAAGGGGAACTCCCTCCAGAACTTACTGAAGGTAACCAGCCTCCAACAGACAGTGTCCACAGAGGGAGGGCACTGCCCAAAGGACACCAGGCCCGTGCATCAACAAGGACCGTGGCCTCAGTTCAGCTATCCCCAGAGCCAGGGAACTTGTGGTCAGGGGAGGGTTCTCACTGGCTCTGTTGACTGACTTCCCTTAGAGCCCAAGGTGATGGACTGGGGTTGAGTGTGCAAGTGGCCATACCTCATCAGGGTCAGCAAGCTTGAACTCCCATCCGTCTCCTGTCCAACTGATGAATGATTGACAGGACTTGTCAGAGAGCAGCTCCAGGAGAAACTGCCACAGCTGGATTGGTCCACTTCCTGGGGACAAAGAGAGGCAGGTTACTGACCCTCCCAGTGACCAGGCTGTCTTGAGAACATGGACCCCACCGGGCATTGCTGTGATGAGCGGCTGGGGCCTCAGGGAAATACTTCAATGCGCAGAAGCCACAGTGGCCTCCTCTTCCTCCAGCAGGATGGCTGGGGCATGGCTCTTCCTAGGCTGCTGTGCTTGTTCCCCCAGGAGGAGGATTCAGGGCTAGCAATCACCATCAGCACCAATTCTCCTGCTGTTTAATGCTTCCTAGTAAAGAACCTTAGATGTTCATTTCTATAAACACCCAGCAGGGCTGGGGTGGACACTCAAGGATCATTTCATGACAGGCATGGCTCTCAGGACCACAGCAAACTTTCGTGGGGTACGCAAACACACCCATGGGGTGACCTGTACTGGCAACCACCTATCTCCACTCCGCGGGAACTTAGAAGCACCCCCTTGAGAGGGACGCTGGCTGCAGCGCTGTCTTTCTTAAGGATGTACTCAGGACAGCGACCTTTCCTGGGTCCCCATCACAGTCTAGGGAAGCTGAGGTCACCTTGCCTGCAAACAGGAAAAGGCTTTGGGGAAGCTCGGAAAGACTTCGGATGGAACCAGACTGAGCCGACTCACTCAACGGCCACTCGGGGCCACCTCTGAACTGACTTTCCCATTGGGTTTCCATACTACCCACGGTAACACCACTGGCCACAGGCTGGGCTAGACGACACACAGTCCTCTACTATTACCACCCAGGCAGACACTCCTAATGCTGTGCGGTTCCCTTAGCTGTCCTCGGGTTCCCAGGTATCCTAAGGCCTCAGGGGCAAACCCCTTTGTGAGTCTTTATACATCTACATAGTCATTTGACAATGAAAAAAATCCACACATTCTCACTTTCACCTTATAAATCCACAGTGGCTTCTTATGGCCAGCATATGAAAAGATATGAAAAGAGGGTCTATTTAAAGGCCTCTGAAGTGGTAAAAAATGAACATTCTTGGTATTTTTGCCCCAGTTTTGAAACTGTCTGGTTCTAAAAACAGCTTTAAGACTCTTTCTCTGTCTAGAAGAGCTCTCCTCCCCTTCTCTGCGATGGTTTTGGAGGCCAGGGGCGAGGTAAATAGTGCCGGTAAGCCCTGAGCCAGCTCCCGCCCTACCCCAGGCCAGTTTACATTCCTAGAGATCCGGAGTGTGAGTCAGAGCCAGGACCAGTCTGTCCTTCTGTCCCCTCTCCTACCCCTCCGCCTCCTGTTCCAGGGAGAGGGTGTGACTTGGTATCTCCTCCCACCCCGAGACCCGAACGTGAAAACTCCTGCGGGATTTGGATCCCGGGAGCCTCTGAGTGCGGAAGATCGTCTCGGCAGCACGACGGGTACCGCAGTCACACAGGAGCTGTCTGGGACCCCGAGCGCACACTCACCGGTGAAGCCAGCCAGCACCGCCGCAGGAATAACTGGTTTGCCTTGCTCGACGGGGTCACTCCTCTCTTGGATGTAATCTTTGAAGGACATGGTTGGTTTGCTGAGGCACAGTGGCTGGCTACAGTCCTCCTCAAAGCTCTCGAAGGACGGTACCCGCTGCACATCCAGCAGGGACGACTGGCTGTTCCAGGAGCGCAGCAGCGAGTCGGAGCTCTCGAAGCTGTCCGCACCGTTCTCTGCGGAGTCGTGGTCCTTGGCTTTCCCTGGTGACAGCAACCAAACACATGCTGAGACCTCCTCTGAGACGTGAGAGGCCTGGGCCCCTGGATCACCAATTCAGGTGCATCTGGGTACCAATCCCTGCAATACTGTCAGCGAGCCCCAGCACGATATACACACCAGGTACCGCATCACCCAGACCCTTCCAAGCACTCATCAACAAAGTTGCCAACTTCTTAGGATACCTTCTTCCAACAGAAGCACGGATAAAATGTAGAACACTATATAGCCATGAAAAAAGCTAGGTCATAATGGCTGGTAAAAGACAAACCCTGAAGAAATCAGCTAGCAGGGGCCCATCCGCGTGAAGCTTCTATCTCCACGTGGATGGCTGTAACACAGGTGTACCCAGCTATCTTATCTCAACCAGATGGACACCCTGAGATGTGTGGACTGTGTCTGCTATACCCTTAAACAGGAATCTGACACATTCCTGTGTCCCAACAGAGTAACTCCACTGTGAGGAAATTAGCTTAAGGCTATTAAGCTATTCAGTATTGCTCACTGGATACCTACAGAACCCGGCTCAGACAGGTTGTGCTTTATTGGAAAGTCACATGGAAGATGACCCTGTCTTTTAACCTTCTCTGGCGGCAGAAGACAGAATGCCCTTAACCAAGAGTCTCTCATACTGACAGCTTCCAGGACAAACCAACAACAACCTTATGCTAGAGTGTTCTTTTACCAGAGCTGTTGGCGAGCAAATTCAAGTTGCCAGCAGGGAAGTCCTGGCCAATGGAGCAGTAATTGACACTGACGGTATTGAGCCGAGACTTGGGCAACATCTGGAACTCCTGCTCAGAGCCGAGAGCGGCAGGTGTCGCCGACGGCGGGCACATGCTGTCCAGGAGGCTGTCTTTGGGGTAGTTCTGTGTCTGCATTCCATACGGAGCCTGTTCCATGCCAAAGCCTGAACACAAGGACGGGATGGATGGCAGAGTTGTTAAAGCCAACATCACGACAGCTAGCCCCACACCTGACCCTGTGAGCCACCAGCAGGAGACCCTGTTTCGAGACAGGTGTCTCCATTCAGAGCACAGCAACTGTAGCATCTCCTGACTTCTTTTTCCTCTTTATGGTTAAAGTGGCCTTGAGCAGTGTTAACTCCTAGAGATTATATGAGCCTCTTAAGCAAGGCTAAGTTTTCCTGTGGCCACATTAAAAACGCAAGAAGCAGGTGAAGTTAATTTTCCACTTGAACTGGTCAGCATATCAGTGGTCACCTCAATATATAAACACTATCCTAACTCATCAAGGAATAGTTTATACTCTTGGTTTCATTTTACGACCTCTGAGGTAGTCTAGATGAGTCAGAGTCTTAGATTGTCTTTACGCATTTCACGTGGATCTACCATGTTGCAGCTGCTTAGTCGAACGATATCCATGTGTAGCCACCACAGGAAGAGGGCTGGGCTACCTGAGGGGCTTGAAAGGTGAAAACCAGAGCTTTTAGGAAAAGGTCACCTGACTGACCTAATGTATTGCTGCTGATCCAATGAGGGACCGCATTGAGGTGTGAGTTTTCTTCATATTGGTCTTCTGTCTTTTCTTGGTTCTCTGAAAAACAGACGCAGAAGACATGAAACCCAGTTTAAAGACTCCGCAAGAACTGCAGTACTTCCATGCTTCTGTTTTGTGGATATTGGAATGACCTTGCTGATTTGATTTCAACACCCTTATGTGTCTTTTTTTTTAATTACAATATATTTTTCTAATAATCTAGGATAAGTTTTCCAAAATCAATGACGTCACTGTCTAGGACGGTCCAATTTGTGTATCCATTTCACGCCTATGTTTATAAAAAACCATCTGTTGTTGGGCTGGGAAACAGTGGATGAAGGAAATAGACTCAGTGCCTGCCCCTGAGAGGCTGAACATCCTCTGTAGGTTAGTCTGAGGTGTCTTTGTGAGGTCCACAGGGCAAGCAGTCGGCGTTCTGTGGAAGGACCCTTATGAGGAACACGCCATCACAAACCCCATCCCGTGAAGCCGCGCTACACAAATGTACATGCTGAACAGGCTGCCCAGAAACACACAGGGTGAGACCAGTCTATGTTCCCAAAGAATCAGGGCTTCTTTAAAGTCAGTTCCCTTGGCTCTAGGAAGCAATAACTAAACCAGCCTGGCAATAGGAACCCAAATGAGATTCTGAGTTTATACGTTGAAAGCAGATGTGTTTACCTAGGACACTAACCATTTTCTGACTCTTTTGGCTTTTTAAACAAAGGTCGTCTTACGGGAACTGTCTCTCATTTAAACCCAGGTATCTTTTAAGCAGGTTGGGTGATCTTTGAGTTCTGAGACAAGAGTGCCTCTAGTCTCAATGAGATTCCTGAGTTCAGGGCTTTCCCTCAACATTTCAGTGTGTATGTGAGTTGATCAGTTACGGTCTGAGCTCCAAAATCCTCAGTGGACTGCAGCAAGTTTCCTACAAAATCCACACCGACCTGTGTACGCCACCTCACATTCAAGCAACGCTGTCTCTCTTGGCCCTTCCAGTGAGCTCACCCACCTGGCACTCTGGCTGGCCTACATATCCAAGGTGCTCTGAGCTGGCACAACCAGCGCAGCCTGGCAGCAACTGGCAATTTGGTGACTCAGGCTATCGCCTCGTGGCTACACCTGGCACGGACATCGCACACACTTCCCTCCGTGGAATGAAGACCCATCAGCACCTCCCCGTTTGACTCGCTTGGGGGTGTTCTGAAGCAATGGACTCTGACCACTGGGCAGCCTGAGGTGGAAGGGCACGCCTTCCTCCATCTGGGTCCCCGCCTCCCCAAGTCCAGCCTTACCTTTGATCATCTGCTCCAGATGTTCCCAGAGGATGTCACCCACGAAGTCGGGTGCCAGCTCCAGAAAACGCTCCTTGCCGAGGTTACACAGCATCTGACCGTTCATGCCAAACCGTTGCAGGTTCACGTTCACCAGGCTGAACTCGTTGGTGGCCCAGAGTAGCCACTGACACACCTGCTGCTCGCTCCAGAGCCAGGGGTCTGCGCAGGGAGGGTGAGAAAGGACAACACGGGTGAACAGCCGGGAGGCAGGGAGGAAGCTCCAAACCCACGAAATGATGAGACGTCACCATGCGGTGACCCAGGCATGTTCTAAGACACCAGTGACACTCGGCGTTTGATGAGTGCAGGGTTAGGGGTGCAGCAGGCCACAGGCCAGGGCAGGAACACTCTTCCTACATTCTTCCTACCAAGGGCATCCTAAAGGCAGACTCAGCTAAACCATTCCACCCCTGTCTTCCGGGGACTCCCCAGCCTCCAAGTCCAGCACTTACTTTTGGGAATGCCAAGACGCCGCTGCTCCTTGTGGAAGCCACTGAAGGTGGCTTTTAAGGCTTGGCTCATCACCGCCTTGCTGCAGGGCGTGAGTAAAGGCAGTTCGCAGGTGGCTGAGTCTAGACAGAGAACACAGGGACGTCAAGACCAGGGTGGCAATGTCAACAGAAGCTTAGGATAAGCCCCGGTCTTCTGAGAACTGTGATCACAAATCTAGAACGAATTCCTTAACGGCATACAGCTGTGGGGCTGGGGTGTAACTCGATGCTTGCATTCACCTAGCATGCAGAAGGCCTGAGTTCCATACCCAGTATTACAAAAAAAAAAAAAAAAAAAAAAAAAAAAAAAAAAAAAAAAAAAAAAAAAAACCTCCAAAAGCAACAAGAAAAGATTTTTTTAAAAGTATACTGTCATAATAATGACAGAGATATTACTTGACATGGTATTTTTTTCTTTTAAAAAAAAAAGTAAGCAATGACATTAAAAACCAAAACCAATCATGCTTCTTAGAATTCCACTTACAAAAAGAAAAATCCAGAGTTAAAATGAGTTTGGTGGTACACAGCTGTAATTCAAGCATTTGGGAGACGGACACAGGAGGATAATGAGAGTATCTGAGCTACGTAGTGAGTTCCGAGCCAGCCTGGCAAAGTCCCCAGTGTGTGTGTGTGTGTGTGTGTGTCAAACTTTTAAAATAAAAATCGAGTATCGTTTTTTGAGTATCGTTTTTTTTTCAAAGCTTCATAAAGCAAGGACACACTGACACCACCTCTACCTAAATCATATTTAAATACTTTCAATTGTATGGTTTTTGTTCAGAAGGCTTCAGATGTGTCCGATCTTGCAGCCTGTGCCCTGTACATAGTCAAGGACAGCTGGAAACATGGCATAAAACTGTCAGAAGTATTCAAATCATGAGATTTTACTCTTTTGGTAACTTTCGCATGGCTCTTGAGGGTGGCCTTTGCAGATGACAATGCATACGGCAATGCGGCAGGTGGGACAGTCCCTGGCTGCCTTCCATGGCTGGGAGTGTTCGATGTGGGAGCTGTGTCCATCAAGCTGAGCAGACAGCAAAGGACACTGGGCAAGCTGGGCTCAGACAGCACTCTGCACTGTGAAACAGGCACGCCCCTAACATCTTTGAAAAAAAAGTCTTCTCTGACGCGCTCAGAAATTTCAGGAACGACAAGTGACGGCCAGACGACACCGTGCTTACGAAAGCACGGGCGCTTTGATAGATCTTTCTGGGCCGCGTTTTCCAGCACCCACTTCATATGACACATCAGTCTGGAATGTGTCCAGCCAATAACTCTATGAAGTAATCGCAGAGACGTATTGGACATGCTAGCCCTTTGAGAAGAATAAAGAATGGCAGTGAGAACTACTACCAGAATACAAAGGATTAAGATGAGCAAGAGTAGTTTGTGGTCCCAAAACTCAAAGGGAAAGGGTGTGTATGTGTTAACTAGAAATGTGAACTGAGCATTAGAAGCTGGGCCACATTTCAATGTCCACTACCTTCTATATGAAGAAGACACCAGGGAGATGAGGAAGTGTTTGAAAACACCTAACGTGGGATTCCCAGATTTCCTTAGTTCACAGGGGCACCGCGTGAGGGATGACTGGTTGACTTCTATCAGACCGTCTACACCCAACATATCAGCATTTTTGGCTGCAAAATGATCTGTCTTTGCTAACTGATCATGCCTTTATTAACCCAGCTACTGAGGGAAGCCGTGCACCCTCTCCGCTAGGTTAGGAGTAACACATTACCATGGGAGACAGAATCCAAGCCCGTGGGCACTTCTTGGAGTGTCTGCTCTTCACTGAGAGAGGGGAACATGGCAAACAGAGAACCGTCAAAGGTGTCAAAGGCTGGCTGGCGCTGCAAAACACAGGGACAAGAAAGAGATGTATAGCATGAACTCATTTGATGACGTGCTTGCTTTCTTAGTGATCCACAGTAACCTGACGACAGGTCCCGATGACATCAACTGTTCTAAAGCAACGCTGGCCAGTGGCCTCTCGGTGCTGGCAGCACGCTTCCTATGAAGTTCAAAGTAATCCAAACAATCCTATCTCACCCTAGATTCTTTAATTAATAGGACAGGGTCAGATGGCCTGGGAGGTTCTTTCAGCAGCATAGCCAACTTATAAAGCAGCAGAACCTTAGGACTACACCGAGAGGCCCCCAGTTCGCCAGACTAGGCGCATAGGAAAAGAAAAAGCAAATACACATCAAACAAAAATGGAAGGATGGAAGGACCTGGGGAGCTGAAGCAAGAGGAAGCTGCTCTTATCTTTGGACAGTTACTTTGAAGTATCTACCACTTTAAGTAAAATGAGGGAAGCCCTTCAGCACGCCAGTGGCTCAGATAACAGTAATCCGTGAAAAATAATAAAGCCTTTAATGTTTTCCATGATAAAATTAAAAAAAGACTATAGAAAAGAAACTTCAAACTAACTACTGAGAGACTTTCCAAAGCATCTTTCAGGAAGCATCGGATACACACGTAAAGACAAGCCCTGGAAACCATCGATGGTTGCATGATCTCACACACGCAGAGTTTATGAAAAACAGCAGCCCTGCATGGGAGGGGCACGAATAAGCACCCAACCAGGGCGACCCACCCCTGCCGGGCTCGTTTAGGAAACGTGAAGAAAAGTTCCATTTCCCAACATAATCTGGAAATCCCACATCGTGTGTAACACGATGACCCGTGTGTTGCATCATGGGCAAATAAATGTGTAACACATTTACAAATAAAATCAGCTCAGCGCTGCGCCTTCATTTCAGAAATGCAGAAGAGCAAAGGGTGTGTTGCACAAGAGGGCAGGCTGCCAGCCCCAGCCCTCAATCCCCAAGCCCCCAAGCCCCAAGCCCCCAAGATACCAACGACCTAGGCGGGCAGGCAACTGGACTTATCAGAGACTTTACGAGGGGTTGACTTTGGTGAAATATTAAATAGATGTCTAACAAAAAACTGCCCCCTCCCAGATATTGCCCGGGCCTCTAGGAAGTATCTTTCTGGAAGTTCTTTTTTTAAAACCAGGAAGTTCCAGAACAATGCAAAGCCTGGCTACGCATTTCAACATAGTCTCTGGCGAATGCCTTCTCCGAATCCGGACATCAGCAAGTTCTTTCCGTTGACAGAAAGGCTTTTTCTGAGGGGTGTATGTGGCCTCTGCTCTGCCACATTTCCTTGTGCCTTTTATGCTGAAGACACATGACCAAATCAAACAAGAAAGCGCACCAGGGTTTGGTGACTTCACTGTAATGGGTGCCAGGCTCTGCCCCTGGAGCCTGCACTAGACACATAACTTAAAAAAGGTTTAGGGAGCTGGGGTAAGGCTCAGCAGAAAAAGCATTTGCTGGGCAAGCTGGGGTACATGAGTCGGGATCCCCAGAACCCACATGAGGCTGGACAAGGGACCCTGTCTGTCAGCCCAGTGTGCTAGGAAGAGGGGCAGCAGACAGGACAGTCCCCAGAAGCTCGGGACCAGAAGCTCCTGTGTACAAGGCAGAGGACAAGAGACACTGCCTCAAATAAGGGGAAGGCAAGAACCAGCACTAGCGACTGTCCTGTGGTTTTGTCATCCTAGCACTAGGAGAGCAGAGATGGAGGCTCCTGGAGCCCAATAGCTAGCCAGTCTTGCCTAGCAGGTGAGGAACAGGTTCAGTGAGAGACGCTGTCTCCAAAAATAAAGTGGAGGGCAACAGAGAAAGACACTCATTGCTGGCTTCTTCACTACATGTGCATGCACGTGTGTACGCGTGTGGATGCACACACACGTGTGTGCACACACACAACACTCACGAAATTACCAGCTCATGCTGCGAGAGTGTCCCATTGGCGTGACATGAAAAGTGTTGACTCAGGGGAGCCAGGTCTTGCATCTTTAATCTGTTTGGGGTTTGTATAAACAGGCCTGCTGCTGCCGCACCAGAGAGAGCTGTCTCCCTAGAGCCTGGCGGGTGCAGCCCGTCCTGATGGAAACCTCACAGCTCTTTCATTTCAGTCTGTAAACTGAATTCCTTCTGGGAACGGAGAGCTGGATCAGTGGGTAAAGTGGGCAGAACTTGGTGCCAGGCCTGGCGACCGGAGTTTGATTCCCCAGGGCCTACATGGAAAAAAGAAGGGGAGCACTGGCTCCCACAAACTGTCCCCTGACTTCGACATGTATATCACGGTATGTGAATGTAAACAACAAATTAAAAAATTAATTAGCCTTTTTAATCAGTCACGAAAACTCCTGAGCACATAAAAAAGGTGGTGGACACAGCCTCTCCAGCTGTTTTCCAGAATTGTGGGCCTGGTTTTCCCAATCTGAAGGGAGCCTCATGAATGGCCTGTAGCGGCCACCTCATCCGCAAATGAAACCCTTTCATATCTTAGGGGACAGGTACAAACAGCATCATGATACCCATTTTACAGTGCAGAAAACTAAGTCTCAGAGAGAGTAAACCATGTCCCTAGAGCCACACAGATATTTCAAACCTGGGGCCAGAACCAGTTTTTTTTTCTTTTCTTTTTTTCTTTTTTTTTTTTTTTTTTTTTGTGGAACACAGTTCAACATAGGTTTTCCCCTCTTATTAATGGAACTTTGAAAATTGTCAAGAAAATTTAATTAAGACGCACACACCTTGAGTGTCCCTCGAAAACCGTTAGCGACAGGGGCCACTTGGTCCATGTTCTTGATTGCAAAATCATTCATCTTGAATAAAAACAAAAGAGACAAGAGTCAGAGAGGTCAGCACTGAAGCACACTTGAAAGGTGACGCTGGCGGCGGCATCAAGCTTCAGGTGACGGAAGTCCGGCGCCTGGATGGGGAATCATTATTTAAGAGGACTCTAGATGAAGTAGCTCTCAAGGAGGACACGCGAGGGTCTCCACAGAGTCCCACTTAGGGGCTGCTCCCACACCCTGGGTTAGCTGAGCAAGGAGGCTGTGCCCTGAGTCCCAGCTACACAGATATGGGCAGCTGAGATGACAGCTTAGGTCAAGCTAGGCAGGGCCACAAGACGCTGCCTCCTGTCTGCACAAGCAGTCAGTTCAATCTGGGCACCCAGTGGGAGCCATGCACGCGGAGGGAGGGTGGTCACCTGCCTTGGAAGCTCCCATGGGCGTCAAACCAGACCACCTCCTCCCCACCATTCTTCTCAGAACCATGCAGAGGCACGTGGTCCTGGGTCACATGGCCCCTGCCACTGCAGATTTTCTGAGTGTGTGATCTCAGAACTATTCTGCTTTGTGTGCACAGTTTTATGTGCACAGTTTTGCATTTCCCCAAGAAGTTAGGCCTTGCTTTAATTAGAGGGACTTATCCCAGAGCTGGGCTGACCACCAGATGGCCATGGTGGCTACTGGCATTTGACAAGGCACCTGTGGAGGGAGACAGGCTCGCAGCAAGGGTACATGTGAGATCTTAAGAACTAGAGGGAAAAGGAAAGAGTCTCAGTATCTTGAATATTTACTTTGTGCTTATATAATGTTCTGAATACATTAGGTTTACTGAATATAGTAAAATCAATTTGACCTGCTAAGATGGTTTTGAGCACATTGAAGAGAAAACCAAAAATGTGATTTGCAGTGGGCTGAAAATTTTTTTTCTGGGACCCTAATGTGTTCTTCTGGGTCGGCCAAGAAGGCGAGGAAGGCCTTCTTCATCGGTCCCCTCCGCCTGGTAAACAGAGCCGCAGAACCTCCTTTCCACCCACCAAGGATCAGCCCCTGCCGGCAGCCCCCCACCCCCGAGGCTCCGGGTCACAGAAGAGACGCCTTCAGCAGCCTTGGTGCCACCTCAGGGCCACACTTGCTCTCCTGGATGTGTGCCCACCTGTTACACACTCACTAAGACGAGTGTGCAATTGATAGCGCTCACTAGAGGCAGCAGCTAGCACAGTCTTGAAGAATTATTTAGCTGGCATTGTTCTTTCCTGTGTCCTCTTTATTTATAGTCAACATTATGGTCAGTGCAGATGTCTTAACAGGTTCCTGCTAAACACACTCATGTGCACGTGCCGATATGCACGTATGCACACATGCACACACGCACACCTTGATAAAAGGCAACAAGGGCAGAAAGGGGCCCTGGGGAAGGCTGCTGGGAGCTCAGATATGCAGATTTGAGTTCAAGTAGCTCAGGAACGCCCAGGAAGGAGCAGGGAAGGAACAACAGTTCTGGGGGAAGAAGTCAGGGTAGGGCTGCCCAGTCTCCACAGTGGGCACATTTGCTCAGGTTCTCCCTTGGTATATTATCTCAGCTACACTCACGAAAGGATTCAATATTCCCTACAATGCCAACACGACAGTGTGAATGAAGCCCCAAGTCCCACCTCCTCAATTCTCCTGTGTCCAGGTTCCTTACTCTGAGGCAACTGAGGCCCAAGATACTGAGTCACTGGCCTGGGGCTACCCTCCTCCTGGGGTGTCTATGGAGATTGCACATCAGGTGAGCAGAGCCTTAAATCCTGACCACGAATGTGGCTCTCAATGCCACATCCCACCGAAGCAGAGAGCGTATAAATACGATTGAAGCAGGTCTTTTTGTCCCGGCCCTGTGAACTGCTCCACCTGAGAACTTCTTATAGCCCACCTGGTTGGAGTCAGCCCTGGAACCGTTGACTAAACACAAGCCTCAAGCAGAAAACCAATCAGAGCGCCAGAAACGTCCACACGGTCCCTCCAGGGTCTGCAGGACCAACATGCAGACACTTGCGGGCTTAATTCTGACTTTTAGCTTCCGAGATGAATGGCTGTGGAGGGCGAGGAAGCTCTTCCCCGCCTTTTGTGTACAAACAGGAGGAGAAAAGGGAGGTTCCCACTCCCACATAAAGAGCTGTAATTACCAGCTGCAGAACAGGGTTCCTTTGTTGCCCGGCTTTTAATGAGTTTTGTTAAAAAAAAAAAAAAAACCCTGAAGAATTAAAGCGCTCTACTAAATGGCTTCAGGCAGACACACAGCTAATCAAATTTAAGTTCACTTATCCTACTGAATGTGCGTGCTACCTCCTGGGACAAGTCAAAACTCTAGATAAATCAGTGTTCAAGTTTAGACCCTTTGGTACTCAGAAAAGAATAGGAAGATCGGGGGCACACGGCCGAAACGTAATGACCGAGAGTGGTAACTTTTAAAGCAAGGGTCTCACCGGCAACAGTGCCCTTATAGGAGCAGGTAACCACTTACATAAGAGAGCACAGGCCTGTAGTGAGGTAAAACTGGGAAGAGCAAACCCTTTTGAAGTTCGGTTTCTTTTCGCTTAGAAAGTGATCAGTTTAGAGAGATGAATGACTAATTCCAGATATGAGGGACTATTTCCCTGTAGGGCGCACGGTGTTCACATTTACTGTACTGTGAGATTACTCAGAATTTTAATAAAAGCTCAACGCTGAGATGTATCTCCCGATCAGCGGCGGTGTGGGCAGGCAGATAAGGCATCGGAGCTTCCACCGCAGGGAGCGAGTCTATCTCTTAACTGGTGAATTAAGCGACTCCCGTCTCCAACCAGGACTGCTCACCGCTTTACTTTCTAATTAAGTAGCGAGTCAACCACTATTTTAAGCTCTGCTGAAATTGAGGGCAGGTTAGCACAAGTCTTACGAGATTAAATAATAAATAAATGAATAAATAAAACAGGATAATACACATACAAATGCTTCGGGTTACATCTTCATTCATATGCTTTAAGGAGAAAAAAAATAAAAGCAACGCAGCCATGCGCACCCCCACTTGGACGCTGGCTTCGCAGGTCCCTGGCGGGGTTGGGGGAAGGCGAGAGAGGAAGGGAAGGGTGGGGGGGGGGCGCAGACCTGGCCAAGCAGGTGACACGCTCCCGAGGAACCATAGCTTCCCAGGTGTTTCAGGCGCCGGGCACCCCCATATCTTCCCAGGCCTAGCGCCTCCCCCACTCAAGTCACTCCGAACCTGGGGCTACCTCGGCCACCCTCTTCGGGTGGCCCAAGCCCCTTTGAGAAACGCAGTCGCGCGCCCTGGGCAGGAACCGCACCAGGCGAGCTCTGGTTTCCCCAAAACAAAAGCTGGCAGCCCACGCCCTGCCCGGTGCCCTGGTCCCTCGCCGAGGCCACTGGGTGCGTGAGAACCAGCCGGAGCGACTCTGGGACGCGCGATCGACCGACCGACCGGCTGGAGCAGGGGCCGTCCGCACCGCACCCCACCCCGGGCGGAGTCCCTCCCGCGGACCGACCGTCGCGCCGCGCACGGGGTCGCTCTTACCGCGTCGCAGCGGGCAGGGCCGGCCGGAGGGCGGCTGTGAGAGGAGATCGCGGTGATCCCGGCGCGCGAGGCCCGGCGAGGCGAGGGCGTAGGGCCGATCCGGGATCGCGGGGCCGGGGGCGATGGCGAGGATTGGTGGGGCTCGGTGGTGTCCACTCCGTGCTCAGCTCCGCGGTGGAGGAAGTAACCAGCCCGGTCCCCTGGCCGCGCGCTCTTCTGGAGCTGGGGGAGGGCCGGAGGGGACCGGGGGAGGGGACAGCAGGGGTGACGGGGAGAGCGGGGAGGAGGAGCGAGCTACAGGCCGGCGTGGGAGGAGACCCGAGCTCGGGCAGCGCAGCAGCGGGTCCACGCTCCTCCCGGGGCCTTCGCTGCGCCTCTGGAGCCCGCTGTCTCCTGCCTGCTGTCCTCTGCTCCTGGGGACCCGACTCGGGCCGTGTGTCCTGGAGGTCCAGCGGGCAGGGCAGAGCCGTGTCCCCCTGCGTCCCCAGCACAGGGCTGCTCGCAGGTCCGAGCTAGTAGCGCTGGTGGCACTCAGGTTAAGTGGTTGGGCTTCTGCTGTGAAGCCGGCCCTGTGCTTGGAACTACGTGTGAATTTTGATTTCTGGTCCTTCCGTCATGA
The DNA here is from genome assembly GCF_014885135.2 of Alexandromys fortis. NCBI lineage: Eukaryota > Metazoa > Chordata > Mammalia > Rodentia > Cricetidae > Alexandromys > Alexandromys fortis. The sequence goes on along the minus strand of NW_026068012.1, from coordinate 2,058,106 downwards.
AAAGACTCTTACGTGGGGTTAGGGAGGCGCAAAGTGAGCGGGTGGCAGAGTCGCGAGTGGAAGAGTAAAACGTGGCGTAGCCGCTTGGCTCTGGGAGGCCCCTCCTACTGCCTCGGTAGGGATGGCGCCCCCTAGAGCTGAGCCAAGCCTTAGCGCTAACTTGGTTGAGCACTCAGTAACTCATTAAGGCATTGCTGTTCCTCTTCTACTTTACCCAGTCTAGCAGGGCAACTACATGCCAAGTCCAGCGTGGGTCTCCCAAACGCATGATCAAAACCACCAGCTGTAGGGTAGTTTTCCCTTTTTTTTTTTTCGGAAAGTGGCGAGTCCATGGTTGGAAACCTGTGCGTTCGCTCTGTAGGCACAGGTATATGTTCAGTATTGAGTAGAAAAGTTTAGCGTAGATATGAAATTGTAGATGTCCAGCTTAGGCAAGGCCATGGGACTGATGACTGGTACATTCCAAGGACAGCCTTACTGGGAGGGAAGCAGAAGGTTCCAGCTTCTCTGGTACTCAGGGTTCCTGGTTTCCATGGCAACCCCCATCTGAAGTTATCGGCCAATTGAGTTACTGTTGCAATTGATATTTCTCTCTAGTGTATTGCCTTTTCAGGAGTCAAAGCCCACTCCACTAAGCTAAAACAGCTGTGTTCAGAGGGAATTGATATTTCCTCATGGCTTCTCAGTGTGTATTCAGGCCAGGACCAGAGAACTCAGGTCAAGGAAGAACTCCATAAATGGATGCAGAGTCCCTAGTCCATTACCATGGAGACATGGAGGAACATATGTTAGCTTTTTTCTTAAAACCATAAGAGAAGGTACTGAGTTGTCTGGACTTCAGTTCCGGCTTGAAGGAGGGTGTCTTCTTGCCTCCACCTATTCCCATGCATTGACTATGTATCTATCTGAGAAGCTTGACACACACTGAGAGACCTCTCGAAGCTCAGGTACCCAAGCAGGATGTGTTCCATAGACTGTGGGCGCTGGTGGCTGGGTACTCAAGGTCTTCTTGAGCCAAGAAGGCAGACCTTTTGTGGCTGCTCCAGCTGAGGGCTGAAAGGCAGCCCTTGGTAACACTGAGCAGAAAGCTACAAAAGAAGTTGTCACAGGAATGTCACGGCACCTGTGTCATTAAACGTTCGTTAGTCACCGAGGGGAACCTGGACTGGAATTTATCAGCAGGGTTGAGAACTTGGTAGAGGTAGGCTCTGAATAATAGAATGACAATCTTTCCTTGGTGAGCATTTTAGGATGCACAACCTGTCGTATACATGAGGAGAGAAGGCATTCACTAAAGCCACCCCAGTCCTCAGAGTTCTTAGGATGTGAAACCTGATCTAAAGCAATAGCAGCTAGAAGCACCAAGGGCAGACCTGTGAGTCTCAGAGACTGCAGGCACCTTTGTTTTGGGCTTGCCCCTGCCTTCCCCTGGGAAGGAGACCTGGGTTGGCCAAGCAGCTCATAGCCCAGCCTTGATCAGTCGTGGGCAGTTGCATGGTTAGGGATGTAACGGATACATGTTCACCTTTTCTGTTTCTTTTCCCCCCTTCCTCTTCTTGGGCGGTTTCCTAGTTACTGGAGCTTGGCTGAGCTCTGTGATTATTCATTGGCTATTATAACTCGATTCACAGGGAACCTGGGGCCTTCCTGCAAATTGAATCTAATAAAAGCACACCCCTTCTGCTCTGAGATCAAAAGTCAATGGTGTTAGGAGGAAATGGGAGCCTGGTAGGCTCCTGAGCAGAGGGAGCAGGTGGACTGTGGAGGCGGAGTGTGAGGGCAAACATAACCCTTCGCTGAGCAGAAGGGGAGGCAGAATATGAAATCACATAAATACGAACTACCTAGAGAGTGACATGCAGACAGAGTTCTTTAGGACCTTGGGTGTAATTATGAAATAAAAAATGATTAACTCCCTAAACCATCCTTTGCAGAAACTGTGAGGCTCCGCCTCCTGGTTTGTGTTTACCTTGTGATCCTAGTCAATAGCACCATTTCGGGGGTGGGGGATTCCCAGTTCCAAGTTAAACATTTAGTGTGAGAGGTACTATTTATTCACTCAGCAAACACAACGTGAGGTGGACAAAGACTGAGGCTGAGTTCCTGCCCCTCGGAGAAGAAAAGGAACACAGATACTGAAAATCCCACAGAGGGGACCCTTTGAACCCAGAGGGTGGGGCAGCAGAGGCAAGTGGCGAGGCCTGGAATGTGTGGAGAGGTAGAATTGCCCCAATTCATGTATGATCTAGAATGTGTCAGGGAGAAGTGCCTGGCCATAAATCCCACTGATGTCAGGTCAAGGCTTTCTAACTCCATGCCTCCCGAACCAGCCGTCTCTTGCCAGTGTGCTGGCCTGTATAGGTACCAGGAATCTGTACGAGGTGGGGTCCCACCTAAAGTGTTCCCAAGAAATGCCTATTGGGTCCTAGGGCTTCTCCAGTGTCAGTGTGGACAACCCTGGGGGGAAACCTTTTCCTGCTGTCCCTCCAGCGTGTTTTCTGCTGGTCTCGGGCCTCTTGTGTCTCTCAGGGCCCTAGGCATGCACAGACTTCTGGGATAGAGCCTGCTGTCCTGACTTGTGAGGGCAGCTGCTGGGCCGCATTGCCTGGGCTCACCCTCACTAAGCCTCCTTCTGGCTACACAGCTGTGGCCCTGGGGGCAAGTTGTTTGGCTTCTCTGGTCTGAATTTCTACCATAGTCCCTTGCTTCCTGAGCTCAGAACAAAGGTGGCCACACAGTGGACAGAAAGCAGGGAATAACAACAGCCATTTCCCTGCCTAGGGAGACCCTATGCCTCCCACCCTCATAGCAAAGAGGGCCAAAAGCAGTGCCTTCAACAGGAGTCTCATGGCTTCTTTGATTTTCTTGACTTTGGGTAGTTAGAGAGACCAGGGATTGAAATGCTGAATTTCAGAGCTGGAAAACTACGGAGCCAATAAATAAGGTCAATGCCTACATTTACAGAACAGGAAACGGAGGCCTCTGGAGGGGTGGTTCCCTTCTCAGGGACATTCGACGGCTTTCCCTGCAGGACTGGACCACACTCCTGGCCTCGGCACTGCCCCGTGTCCGTCATTCTCTCACCTCTCACAGCTGTTTCCCTTATAAGGCTCTGTTCTGGAAGCTCATCACAGCTCCGAAAATCCACTCTGATATTAACCTGCAGGGCGGTGTGCCTTAGGCATGTCTGAACAGCTGAACTCATAATAAGGACCCATGGTATTTGTAAAATTGATAATCTCTAAATAAATGTGTCTGTTCTGAGTCAGACCTGTGCAGAGAGATGATTTTTCAGTTTTTTTTTTCTCTGAATCAAACATGACTCCTACATTTGCTCTGAGTAACCAGGATCAGTGAACCACAAATAAACTAAGAGTTCGTCATGATTCTGTCCGACCCACTAGCAAATGCTTAGGGAAAGTTCAGTCTATGACAATACCCGCAGAGATGAGACAAAGCCTGGATTAAGGTGCGAGCTGGATGAAAGACCAAAAAACCAAGGTACCAGGCTTAAGTAGGCATGGGAGGAAATCATTAAGAAAGTGGAATAGTTCAGTTTCAACCCTCCAAAAACCATGTGCTGATGTAGACCGAGGCCGAAGGGGTAAGCTCGGGTGTCTGTTGTGGTCACGGAGAGCTGCTGAGCGCACTGGGGAGCTGAGGAGCAGTGGGAACTCACGTCTTCCAGTTCAAGATGAAAGAGATGGCTTCAGAGTCTGGTGATGCCTCCGAGGAATGGGTTTTTCAGCGACTGCGAGACTCCCATGCCCTGGAACACATGTTCTCAGTATCAGCTATTCCAGAATAGCTGAGCTACAGAGCCCGGTTTCCACTGTGGCGTAGTTACCTCTGCTCCAGTTGCATGCTGTCTTCAAGGGCAAACCCCGCCGTCTGTGCTTCTTATACTAGTATTTTATTTTTACCGTGTGTATGTGCATGCCCAGAGAGGCCAGAAGAGGGTGTTGGAACCCTTGGAGTTGGAGTTACAGGAAGTTGTGAGCTGCCTGGTAGTATGCTGGGAACTGAACCTGGGTCCTCTGGAAGGGCAGTGCGCACTCTTAACTAGTGAGCCATCTCTCCGTCCCCAGTGTAGCTGAATTGAATACGACTTTTGCTGCAGTCCAAGGAGGAAGAGGGCCAACCTCCTTTCTTAGCTTTTAATAAAGACGATCAACATCCTGTGCCTGCTGGAAGATTCTCACAGCGTGCTGGAATTACCTCCAGTCTCCTGGCAAAGAAACGCCCCTTTGGACTCCAGCTCTGCTATTGCCTGCTTGAAAGTCACAGATTTTGGACAAGAGATCCCTTTTGATTTTGCGATGGGACTCCCAGCTCAGGCCTGGGAGGGACATCTAAGGTGCAGGAAGGCAGCACCTTAGTCACGGCAGTGAGCCTGGTGGCGGCCCCTGCTGCAAAGGCAGTTTTGCTGTTTCCCTCACTCTCTCTCCTTTTTATTGTGGCCAATTATCCCATGTCTGTTTGGAGGTACATGGGAAGTGGCTGGTCTATGATGATGGTTGAACTGTGTGGGGTGTTTAACACCACGGTCCCCTTCTTGGACTAGCCTGAGTTGGTGAGGAAGAAGCAAGAAGCAACGGTGACAACCCATTGGGAGCCACGCTCCAGCCCCTTATGTCCCATCCCAGCCCCTAAGCCTAGTCCTTCCTGGCAGAATGGGGGGGTAGCAGAGCCTCCTCCAGACACTTGGCCACTCCAAAATAGCTGGGCTGTGTGTCGGGAGAGACAATGGCAGCCCTCTCCCGGCAAGGAGCCCGAGCATATGTGCTTCTCGGTAGCAAGCGCGCCGGCTAAACTTAGCGAGTGTGCGTCTCCCGTTCTTCATTTCCATCCCACCCTTGGTGTTTGTGTCGGAAGGAATGAACTGTTTCCCTGCCAAGAACCACCTGCTGTACTCTAGTGGGGGTGGGGGAGCAAGCATTTGACATTTAGAGAATGACTTTCCAAGAGAACTTGTGAATTTGAATTCTTCTGGAGACTAACAGAGGGGCTGTGTTATGTAGGCTCAGCCCTTCCTGAGCTGAGCCTTCTAGTAGCTCTCTCATACCTCAGAGGAAAAGCCAGAGCCCCGCAGGACGCCACGACACCTCGCTGTCCATGGGCCTCCTCCATGGCTCCCTTTGGCTCATCTCTTCACAGTGCTTCTTCTCCCCACTCTGGGCTCTTCTACTGGCCTCAGCACAACCCCCAACTGCCAGGCAGGAGGCTTCCAATTGAGCTGTTTCCTTCCAAGACTCCACACCCTGAGTTCCCTCTCAACTCAACCTTAGCTAAACTAAGAAGCAACCTGGAGAGCTTCCCTGCCAGTCAGGGACACTTTTCGACTTACTTGGCTACGGCATGTAGATTTATTTGTTTTTCTTAAACCTCAATGTTATTTAATGTCCTTTAGAGTTTAAGCTGTTGGTTTTGCCATCCAGGAGATGGGCCCTTGCCTCTGCTAAGGAAGTGTTCTTTTATTACATTTCTTTGTCCTTTAATTCGTCGTTTTACCTTGTTCATTAATTCTTTGTCTACTCCACTAAGGTCAGAATTGTATCTGGTTTGGCATTACCTTTCTGTGGTGCTTAGAACACTTCCTTGGCATAGCATTTAAGAAATATCTGTGGAATAAATCACCCCAACTATTCTCAGGATGGCTTTTTGTCACCTTTCAAATGGAGATGTAAGATGTCAGTTGGCAAACACCGACCTAAAGTTCCGTCAGTTAAAAAGACACGCTGCGTCGTGCCAGTCAGTCTGTGATCTCTTGCGACAGCAAGGCATTCGAGACCGCGTCATTCATGAAGAATAAACTTTTATTAAGCCCATAGTCGTAGGGGTTGGAAATCTAAGAACATCGCACTGCACTGACATTTGGTGAGCTTTGGGGCTTTGTTTTTAATTCACTTTACATTTGTTTATGTCTTTACTAAGGCCATTGTCATGCAAGTGCTTATGGTACCTTAGGCAATTCTGTTACATCCTGTTGTCCTCCTCTTCCTCCTCCCACTCTTGGCGTCCAATGTGGGACTCAAACCCACGACGCTGAGATTCGGGCAGGACAGAAATTTCTGCCTACAAGCTCTCTCCCATTTGACGCCCCCCTTTTTTTCCCTCAAACAGTGTCATATCTGCCTTTATGGCCTCTGTACATACATGACTGTATTCTTCATGCGACAGAGCACGGCTGTGATGCCACAGCTATGACAGGCAGGACACACCAGTGCAGCTCTCTAAATATAAAGCCTCCGATTCCACATGGGTCTCACTTTTATGACCCCATCTAATCCCGAAAACCTCCCCAAGGCCCTGCCTCTTGAGTATCACCAATATGTAAATCTAAGGATTAAAGGTTTATAGTTGAGGTTCTCTGCTAACTGATAAAAACTATAATGCCAACATTCTCATTTATATGGTGTTTTGATTAACCAATTAATTTTTACATTTACTGTGTGTGTGTGTGTGTGTGTGAGTGCATGCATGCATGTGTGAGTGTGCGCGCGCACACTCACGCTTAGGTGTGCACCATGGTGTGCATATGGAGGTCAGAAGATAACTTGTGGGAGGCATTTCTCTTTTTCCACCACATGGGTTCCAGGGGTCAAACTCAGGTGGTCAGGCTTGGTGACAAGTGCCTTTACCTGCTGAGCCATGTCGTCAGCCCGTTGTTTATATCATACTTCCATTGTTCATGGCCACAGCCCTCTGTGACATCGTCATATCCGGTGTCAGTCACTTGCCCCGAGTCCCAGAGCCAGCTCCCAGAAGCTCCAACACCATCTCGGGGTTTTTCTCCAGAATATTCTCCCACATGAACAGGCAGAATGGAGTTTTAGATATATGTGGTCCATGACACCACTCCTTTCCCCATGGTAGTCAGAACAGGCACTGTCTACCCTAGTCAATGTGATTAGTGACTCGGTGGCCCTTCGGCCCCTGCTCTTTCTACAGACAAGCTGGTCGTCCATGCTCAAGGACACATGACCTCCCTTTGCTTTGCAGATTTAACATTCTAAGGCCACCCTAACCCTAACCTAACAATGTTTGCTTTCCTTGTTCAGGAGCCTAGAAGGCCCTCAAAGTTCTGGAACTTAAGGTCTAAGTTGTCTCGGCCGCGTGGCTAGCATGAACACCTCAAACATAACCTACCGCCAGACTCGTATCCCGCTGTGGTGAGGTTGGATGTGCAGTCACGTTTCACGAAGGATGGGAATGTTGTCCTGCAGGGGTGAGGGATGACCCTGTTCATCTAGCAACTAATGCCTAGGAGTATGGCCTTATTTGGATAAAAAGACTTTTCTTCCGCAGTAGGGATCTGGTGATGAAGCCACCCTGGGCTACTCTGATGGCCCTTGAGTCTAATGACAATATCCTTAGGAGGAACACGCAGAGCTAAGACACTGAGACGGCTCAAGATGGCGGTAGAGATTATAGTGATGCAGTCATACCCAGGGGATGCCTGGGGCCACCAGAAGTTGGGAGAGGTGAGGAAGGATCTTCCCTGGGGGCCATCAATGCCGTCAGGGCCCTTGTTGACACCTTGGCTCTGGACTTCTGGCCTAGAGAACACTGAAGCCATGGGGTTCTCTCATTTAAGATGCTTGGTTTGTACAATTAGTTATGACAATCCCAGGAGGTTAGTATAAATCTCCTGTGAGAAGTGACGCAGAGAAAGTGGGAAGAACACAGGAAGTCACAGTGAGAAACCGTCTAAGAAAATGAGGGTCTCGCCGAAGCAATTGGGAGTAAAAACAAATCTTTACAGTCTAAAGGGTAAAAGTATTAGCCTAAAACGGCTAACCAGGCAGTAACAGCCTAAAACGACTAACCAGGCAGTAACTTAGTGCTTTCATATCTCCATGAAAATGGGAACACCCCAGCATGATGGACTGTGGCTTTAATCCCAGCTGTCTCTGAAAGCTGAGGTAGATACTCAGGGCCAGACTGATCTACATGAGAGTTCCAGGCCAGCTAGTGCTACATAGTGAGACCCTGGAGAGAGAGAGAGACAGAGAGACAGAGACAGAGGGAGAGAGACAGAGACAGAGAGACAGAGAGAGACAGAGAGAGTGACAGAGAGACAGAGAGAGACACAGAGAAACGAGAGAGAGAGACAGAGAGAGAGAAAAGGAGGGAAGAGCAGGAGGAAGAGGAGGAGGAGGAGGACTTGTAAACTCAGTGCTGTCAGCTGATCAGCATTCAGTCTGTAGGGGTGATTAAATGCTGGGGAGCTAACTGCCAGCCCCAAGGGATGGCCAGTCTCTACAGTTCTTATGGGAGAAACATTGAAAATCTTAAAAGCTTACAAATTTGAATCGATAGTTTGTTCATAAAAGCAGGAGGCGCAGTGAACTTTCCTCTACTCAAGTAAAACGTTTGGTGATTCCGTTTCCCAGAAATTTCCACAGTAGTGTCGGGGACAAGAAAATCAGGAAGAGCAGAGGAGTCATGTGGGCTTTCCAGCTTCTGCTGTTTCTAGGTTCTCAGAGCTGGGTCTCTTAGGGCCCCTTAACATAGAGTCCAGTCACTGTAAGGAAAGCTGACTGCTTGTGTCTAGTCTGGGGTTCAAAGTCTGAACTGTCCCCTGCTTTGGATTCCTTGTTTTCGTGCGTTAGAATCTCACCCTGGGCTTCTAGAGGAGACTGCTGCCATTGTCCCATTCCTTCAGTCCAGGCCCCCCCCCCCCCCCCCCCCCCCCCCCCCCCCCCCCCCCCCCCCCCCCCCCCCCCCCCCCCCCCCCCGCCTGGCGTCCTTGTTCCCCTCTCTGCAACAGCTTTGCATTCACCCAACCTTGCGAGGCTACTCCCTGGAGTTATCAGGCTGTGTTGGGCCACATGGGGTTCCTTCCAGCCTAGCTGTTGGTCTGCAGGAGGGCTGACATGCACCCAGAAGTTCAGCTGTAGAGAGAGGCACTGCAGAAGTCCAGCGAGGTGACAATTGGTGACAACTGCCATAGGATCAAAGTCAGAGACGAGCTCATGACAGAGGTGGAGATGTTGTGTGACAGAGCTTTTCCTGGGGAGATGCAATATACACACACACACATACACCCCAGATAGGTATCTCACAACAAACCAAAATACAGATATTACCACAGTTCAGTTTGCTGAACCAATGAGGTGGATTTTTTGTTTGTTTTTTGTATGTTTGTTTGTTTGTTTTTATGGAGTTACTTATAGGAATACGGGTGAGAGGTCACGTACAGGAGCAGAAATGACTCAAAGGCAGCTGCATCACCGCAGCCCACCCCTGCACAGGTGCCAGCTCACAGAGCTGGGAACCTGGAGCAGACTGCACAGCCTGCAGGAAGCCCACCAGGTTGGAGAGCATCTCTTCCAGGTGTCCCAGCTGGCCTGAACCTCTTCCAGGCAGCTGCTCTGGCCTCAGAGTCTTCTTTTTTGCAGCTGTCCTCCTCCGAGAGCCATCTTTGCAGCCCAGCTTGTCTGAGAGGGACGCTCAGCTTTTATTTTTTATTTTGGCAGGGGGCTCCTAGTGAATCTGGTCAGTTTCAGGGACTTCCTGAAGCTATTTTGAGGTCTCTGACCTTCTCTTCCATCCTGAAGAATCTTGAAGGAAACTGTTCTACAATGTTCTATCCCTTCTTCCAGCTCTCACATTTTCCGCTCCTCCTCTTCCTCAGCGAGCCGGGTAAGAAATAGCCCACCTACTACAGTAACAGTCGTTTGCTCTCAGTGAGCCTGACAGCTAACTACCTCTCTACGGGCATCAACTCCATGCTCACAGCTTGACAGACACATCACATCCACCTAACAAAACCATAGAAGTCGCTTCCCTGTGGGGACCTATGACCTCCCTAGCCACGGGGTTCTTTTATGGTTTACAGTACCCGATGTGAATTCTCTCTTGTGCAGCAGGCCTTAAATCCAAATTAGAGGTTGCTGATCTTACTCACAACAGCCAAACCTCTGTTCCACAAGCAGGAAGATCCTGCCTAGCATTTCAGTATTTCAGCACACGGACTCTGGTGACAATTCTCCACCAGCAGGATACTTGGCCCCTCTGACAATACAGAAGCCGTCCAAAAAGGGTAGGAGTTTCCGGTTTGCTCCCAGCTTACTTTTCCCCTGCCCTACGGTCAGAACATGCACACGTGCTGTCTCAATGGGTTCTCACTATCTAGGTCTAGTATAATAGCAATAACCAATAGCAGTACCAATAGCTTTTATGCTTTGTGGCCTTGGGGGCTTCCCTGGCCAACAACTCACAGGAAGGCAGCCAACTCCTGGCACTGGGATTTTCATTCAATAACCATACGGTCTCTGGGAGCATCCTTTTTTACCCATGTGGTTTTAAACTCGTTAACGGTTGATTTAACTACCCATTTTTCCTTTCTGTTAACCCAGCACTAGTAGGCTTGCAAGGTAGGTGGAAGTGTCATGTAACTGTTGTCTCTCCAGATCGTAAAAACACTCAGGGGCTTTTATTATGTCATCTATATATCAAAACCATGTTCAGAGGATGGGCAGAATGAAGCAACATCACAAACCACTATCCCTTAACAAATAGTGGAGTTACAAAGGTAACCTTGGTGCAATGCCATCAAAGCCTGCTTCTATCCGCTCTCAGCAAGTGTCAGGTGATCCCAGAAGCTCACAACTAAGATTGCTAAAGTGGAAATAAGCGAGGTCTACGGAAAGGTTCCATCCATTTGGTTGCACACAAAGCCTGGATAAGAAGCGCTAATTTAATTACCTCCCTGTAACTCTCAGTCATTCTTTCTGCGCCTTCTATTTCCACATCCTGGAGCCCTTCCTTGGAGCCTCCCTGTGTTTCCGAGTACTTGATGAGTTCAGTGGTCTGACTTAATCTGCTCAGACCTACTCTGGGCCAAAGGGAAACATGGTCCTGCTCTCCCCTACTGTGTCTGCTGGCTCCAGGTCAGACAGGCACTGTGGATGTTGCTGTAGCTGTTACTCTCCATCCACCATGGCTGTTGGGGGAGTTCTTGACTGGCCATGCTATCTCCACCCCTAGCATAACTTTCTTCTAGAGGGAAACGCCCTCCTCAGTGTGAGGGGATGATTACCATGCCGGGACAGGCTTGATCACACTCATTTGAACTATTCTATCACATCTGTCTTCTATGAACTGCTCCTTAGGGCTTAAGGCTGTGCAGAACTGTATGCTATGCTTAAGGCTTGTTTTCACATTTTCCTTAGAAACTCCAGCTTGACACAAATCTCGCCACGTTTATCTTTGAGGAACCCAGACAGACTTTCTCGGCCTTCCCATTTCCTCATCTGCTCTAGGTTGTTCTCTCAATAGACAGACATGCTTTACATGCTGGTCTGAGTTACTGAGATCTGCCAAAGCCTTTCCTTCTTTATGATGATCTTGTCCCGCCACAGGGCTCAGCAAAATCAGTAAAGCTCCATACCACTCTTGAGGTCCTTTCTAGGTCAACCTTTTCTTTAACTCCTCTGTGAACACAGTTCTGTCTGGCTCAGTGGGTTTCCGACACAGCTTCTCTTATTCCTAGTCCCCCCCACCACCGATAGTGTCTGTCCCTCCTCCATGATCCTCCAGCCCCAGATATTCATGGGGACCTCAAACAGAGCTGACCAAGTGTCCCTAATGGCTTTGGTAAGTCAGTCTCTCAGGGACTGACTTCTCCTGCACGGCAGCAGGTCATGCAGCTTTGGCCTTAAGGAGAATAGAAGTTACATCACTTGTCTTTCCTTCCACAGTACACTGATCCTGTGCTCTCCCATGACCCGCAGCCTCACATGCCTGAGACAGGCTCTTTCACTGCTTGTTTGAAAGTCTTCCCTAATTCCAGCGATTCAAGGGCTGAGCATTTCCTGATCATGCTGGTTTCTCGTACCAAACCAAGGTTAATGCCCCCATCTGCATGCTGGTTTAGAGATTTTCCCTCTTTTTCTACTGAAGGTTGGAGCATCTGTCGCTTTTACCATCTTCTCCTCTTCCCCACTCTCTGACTCTTCCATGAGTTCCAAGTCCTTGGGTCCCATGAAGGGCTTCTGAGCACCAATATAGCTGTACTCTCGCATCCCTCTGGCCCTGGCAAGCCAGCACTGCCATATCCTTCTCATTATCTAGTGTACTTGCCAGCTCAGAGGTGAACACGGAGGATGCGGCCACATCTCCGTTTCTTGATGTAACTGTTCCTTTACACAAACACCTTCCTGCTTGGCTGCCATCTTGGCCTCAGCTGTATTTCTAACTATGCACAACCTACATTTTGGCTCCACCAGCTCTGCTGCTGCTTGCCCACAATCTCGACCCCTCTGCAAACGTCTCGACGACTGCAGCATTTCCTCTCAACCTTTAACTGCCTTCGGGGACTCTCCACATTGTGTGGGGACTCCACTCATCAAGCCGGCATGTGACACAAAAAGATGAAGGCTGCCAGCCCGGGATGCCTCCCGCAGACACTCCCGAGTCTGACGATGCTGCCTTAGTGGCATGCCTCACTGCCCAGAGCAAGAGCCAAGCAACCACTGTCAAAAAACCACACTAACACACACTGTGCAGAGGATGCTCCCCTCCAGGATTCTCAGTTTCAGGAGCGTGCCTGGATCCCCTCAGCCAGGACTATGTCCTCACTCCTCCTGTTGTGGTGGGCCCATGTTTGGGTGCCAATTGTGCTATGAGACAAAACTTTTCCTGGGGAGACTCAACATACGTGACTACTCACTGCAGATAGGGATCCCACGACAGACCAAAGTGTGGGTACCACTTAATGACACAACAGGAAAGGGGTGAATCCCAGCTGAAAGGTTTCTATACCCCAGTAAGCCCCTCCACAGATGCAATAATCCAAACCAGATCAAATCAAGCCGAACTAGAAAAAGCCCGGGTTTAATGGATACAAAAACTTCCAGATGGCTTTCCAGCCCCCCAGAAAGGAGATGGCGAAGGAAGACTTGAAAACCACATGTTTGTTCTCTGGGGGGGGGCGGGCATTTTAAATACCCTGTGGGAGTGGTCTTGAGCATCTCTGGGAAGGGGTCATTGTTTGGCAGGCTTTCTTGGATGTAGAGTTTGGACTGAGACAACTCCCAGAGGACAGGGCTTGGGATGGAACTTTCATCTGAGCATTCCAGACTCTTTGGATATATGGATGTTAGAGTCTCAGGTGAATCCTTAACTCAAACATTCCAGACTCTTTGGGTCTATGGATGCCAGGGGCTGGGATGAGGCTTCCACCCAAACACCAGCCTGCAGTGTTTTGATGTAAAGTATTCTCCACAGGCTTGAGTGTTCTTGAAGGTCATAGAACTTTGCTTTCTAAGAAATTGGGGGTCTTATCAAGGGAAAGGGGGTAGGATCAGGGTGTAAAGGTGAAACGCTGAATCAGGCAGTGGGTGGCAAGCTTCTAGACTCTACAGCACACTTCCCGCTTGCTCTCTGCTCTGCCTCACTAATGCGAGGGGCTCCCGTGTTTATCTCCAGCCACCACAGAGCCCTTCCGTCTCTGAGCCAACATAAGCCCCTCCTCCCTCAAGTTGCCTTTTTGGTTATGTAAATGTTACCGACACCTGCCATCTTCCTGTTACATGCAGGCTCCAGGGGCCACTCCAACTTCTTTCCTCACTGCCCAGTCATCAGTCAGTCCTCTCGGCTTTATTTCCATCACAGAACTCAGGCCAACCTTCTTCTCAGGCCCTTCTCTGCTGTCCACTGGTCATCATCATCGCTGGCCCAGACCACTCAGCAGCTAGGTCACCCCTTCAGATTCCTCGCCTGTGACTCACCCTTCACCTTGAAACCAGCCTGGTCAATGGGCAAATCCCATGAGGTCACCTTTTTCTTCTCAATCCAAAGCAAAGAATAGAATAGAATCTTCTTGGTGCCCCATGACCTATCCCCCTGCCCCTCCTCATGCTCATACCCAGCACCTCAGCCTCTGCCTGTTCCTAGAACAGCCCGTGCTCTTGCCCTAGGACCTTTGCACTTAGGGTTCCTTGGAATTCCCGTCTATCCATTGCCACAGGTGTGGCCATGTTTCATAATTCAAATCCAATGTCATGGAAAACTTTTTCTGACCTTGCCGTGCTAGGCCCTCAACTTCCTGTCAGTATCCCAGCTGCTACTGCCCTTCCCAGGGTTTGCCACTTGGAAAATCACCTCGTTAGTGTTCTGCTAATCTTATTATTCTGTCCCCATATGCAAACAGAAGCTGAGGGTGGGTAGAGCCATGGCACATGCTCCTCATGGTGTTCCAGCACCTTTTACAGTGCCTGGGACTGGATCTCTAGGTGTTTCTGGACACTCCTGCGTCTGGTCAATGATTGAAGGATGAGCGAATGGAACCAGGTCTGTTTGCAGCCCCCTCCCACTCACCCCAGAGCTTTACAGCTCTTTCACGTCCAAACTAACCACTCAGGCAGGGCCACCTTTAACCCTGATCAGCGTGTCATTCCCCAATGACTAACGTAAAGCCGGAGAGTATGTCACTAGGACTCGCCCTCTGGGTGACAGCCGCTGGGGGTCATTAGCTCCTTCTGTGACATTGCCTGTGAAGATAAAGGAGGATGTGCCACAGTCTGGCCACAGAGGCCACAGTCTGGCTTCTCAGCCTTATCAGGGTCTCAGCAAAGCCTCCCGGCTACCCTGACACACAGTCTTTCCATTAGTTTCAGCGACCCTCGGAAACTGTGAGTCCTGGCTGGCTCCCGCAATGCCTGACTAAGTGTGCCCATGTCCTTCCCACTCATGGTGCAGACTCAAGGGCCTCTGTCCCATGAGACAGCACCAGAGGCTGAGGATGCCTCTCGGGTGCACAAGTCAGCACAGAGCCTCTGGGCAGAAGAAAGGCAACTCCAAGGGCCTTTAGTTTATAGACTAAGTCTTCCATTCATGGGGAAAAAAGTGGGGGTAACCGAGTGGGAGATGAATAGTGGGGTCTGTAACCCCAGGGCTCTGAAACCCAAGGCAGGAAGCGATCGCATGAGTTTCAGGTCAATGTGAACTCCAGAGTAATCCATCTCAAAACAACAACAATAACAAATATACAGTAAAAGCAAGGGGTCTTCCCCTCACAGAGAACTACACTGCATGCAAATAACATGTCAGTAAAAGTGAGAGAAATTCAATGTTCCCTCCATGACTCTTGGGGACAGCGACCTGAGGGGGCTCCAATGGCTTTCCTTTACCTACTCAGTCCGCCTGCTTATTGTCACACCCACAACCATCCCTGAGCAAGGAAGAGATGCAGAGGCATATCCCTCTGAAGGGCGTGTTTCAAATCCTAAGAGGCAATTAGTTTGGATCTTGTGATATGACTTCATTTAGTTGCAAGGAATACTGGGAAATGTAGTCTAGCTGGGTGAGTCTGTTATTTGGAGAGGCGGCAATAAATATTTGAAGACATGGTTCAATGGTTAAGAGCATCGGTTCTCTCGCAGAGGACCTGGGTTCAATTCTCAGCACCCGTATGGTAGCTCTCACTGCAGATACGATACTGATGACAGACTAAAGAACAATCTACCCAAGGCCAGCTCAGCGAGCCAGTGCCTCTACTGAGGCCACTTACCGGAGCGAGGGTGGTGGGTGAGAGGAACAGGGAGACTCCAAGGCTATGCAGCACTGAAAAGTCCACTCCAGTGCTGGGGGTGATTTATCAACACTGCATCCCCGGAGCTCCCTTTGGGACTGGCAGATGGACCATCCCTTTCCAGATTTGCAGACAGCTTGGTGGATGGGCGACTCCTTCCAGAAGTTGTGTCTGTAACTTTGAGGAGAGGTCTTGTGAATGTTGTAACTTTTCGGGAACTTTGTATCTGTTTTGTGTTTTTGAGATGCGGTCAGTCTTTGTAGCCCAGGCTCCCCGCCAACTCTCAGTCCTTTTGCTTACACCTGCCACATACCAGGATTTTGTGTGTGTGCAGTGAGTGTGTGCATAGTGTGGTGTGTGTACATCTGCACACATATAGTGTGTGGTGTGTGTGTGGTGTGGTGTGGTGTGTGCATAGTGTGTGCATGTGTGTGTGTGGTTTGGTGGTGGTGGTGCGTATGTGTATAAGGATGAGTAAGAATAAAGTTTGAAACAAAAGCTAAGAATTTAGATGACCCCAGACAGCTAGAGCAGACTTTCTTTAGTGCAAGAGGTGGTGACTGAAGCTACGGCTACCCTGCGATCAGGGCACAGAATGCACAAAGACCAGCATTCAGGACAGCCTGGATCAGTGCTTCAGACTAAAGTCTTTGTCGCTGAGGAGAGTGAATCAGAAGGAGGAAGTGAGTTGTTTTCCTTACACTTGCTGTCTGGAGTCGGGGGCAGCCGCTTTGCTTCCGTAATCCCCCAAAAGTTGGCTTCCTGGGACCATGCACTCAGTTTGGGGGCCTTGGCCTTTGGGGTAGTGTTCCTTAGTGTGTGTATGAATGTGGTGGTGGTGATGGTGGAGGGCATGTGTGTGTAGGTGTGTGTTCATGTATGTGAGTGCATGTATGTAGGTGTGGGCGAGTGGGTCACTGTGTGTGTATGTGCGTGTGTGTGTAGGTGTGTGTGTATGTGACTGTGTGTGTGTAGGTGTGGGTAAGTGGGTTGGTAGGTGTGTGTGTGTAGGTGTGTGTGTGCATGTATGTGACTATGTGTATAGGTGTGTGTGTGTGGATCATTAGGTGTGTATGTGGGGTGGGTTGGTAGGTATGTGTGTATGTATGTAGGTGCATGTGCATGTATGTGAGTGTGTGTGAGTGTATGTCTTCTTCATGTATGTGTGCATATGTGTGTAGATGTGTGTGTATGTGAGTGTGTGTAGGTGTGTGTGCATGTATGTGACTGTGTGTGTAGGTGTGTGTGTATGTGAGTGTGTAGGTGTGGGTGTGTGGTTGGTAGGTGTGTGTGTGTAGGTGTGTGCATGTATGTGAATGTGTGTATAGGTGTGTGTGTGGATCATTAGGTGTGTATGTGGGGTGGGTTGGTAGGTATGTGTTTATGTACATGTATGTAGGTGTGTGTGCATGTATGTGACTGTGTGTGTGTAGGTGTGGGTGAGTGGGTCAGTAGGGGTGTGTATGTGTGTGTGAGTGTATGTCTTCTTCATGTATGTGTGTAAGTATGTGTGTGTATGTGAGTGTGTGGGTGTGCATGGGTGGGTAGATGGGTAGATGTGTGCCTTCCTCTTTAACTCTCCACCCTACTCCTTTGAGTAGTAATTGAAACCCACAGGAGCTCTTGTCCATGTGGTTCTAGCTAGCATGTTTTTTTTTAACCATACCAGAAGCCAACACAGGCAAGTCCATAAAACACTGGTTTCAAAGTGACAACACTCCCACCACATGTCCCTGTGAGTGTCACTTTAAGAAGCAGAAAGTAGCCCCTTCCAGCTCAGTGGCAGAAGGGTTAGCTAAAGGAAGCTGTTGTTTGACATTTCCATAAGCCTTCCTAACCTGAGATGTGAGAGGGGCTGGGTCTCACTCATTCGTGCCGCTGGGCTCTATCCTTGCAGAATTGTGCTTCTGGAACTGTACACACACGGAGGCCTAAGGATGAGGAAGGCCAAGGAACTGGTCGGAGTAGTTCTGATGTCACAGGTCAATCCTCTTGAGGCTAAGGAACCCTGGTATCTTCAGATGCAGACGGTTCCCGCTTCCTCGTTGATGAGAAGATCTGGGTACCCAGTGGGGTTCCCGGGTTCCTGAGCAGATCAGCACAAAGGGACCGAGGATGGCCCAGTGTCCATTCCACCACTGCTCAGGCAGGCTGTGTCCCTGCCGTGGCTTTAACTGCTGCGTATTCCAGAACGACTTGAACATCCAGGTATTGAACTTGGTTCAGAGACAAGTGGTAACTTCTGAATTAAACAATGATCAAGTTCACGGTCACAGAGCAGCCAACAATCTCACATTACTGGTGGTTTCTGCTCTGGCTGCCTCATGGCCAGTGGCCCACACAGGAACCCTTTGTGCTCTCTGAAAGGCTCGTGTGTTTGAGGTGGAGCCCTGACCCGTGAGAGGAGGCATTGCAACCAAGATGAGACTGGAGCAGAGGTGAGGGCTGGCGAGAGGAGGGGCGCAAGATCCTGGGGCCAACCCAGCCTTCTGAATGGGTGCCTCTGGCCTGCTTTGACCTCCAGGCTGGGTTCACCTATCCATCCTCATTCTCAGAATTGACTAGATAATCTTAGCCATGTGCCAGCTAACTGAATAGGCCAGCTTGTCATTTCTGGGGCTTCAGAGAGGAGCTAGGAATGGCTGCCACTAGTTTTTGGACAGCATTCCAGGAAGAGCAGGGGTGTAGTGACTATGGCCTGAACAAACAGTACCTCCACCGGGCTCCCAGGTGTCATGGGTATGAGTCACCCAGATGTTAATCTGCAGGGAGAAAGTCCAGACAGGGTCACCAGTGAGTCACCAGGGCCCCATCAAAGACCTTTGGAATATACAGAAACCAAGTAAGAAAAAACAAAACACATAAAACACTTACTGGGAGACCATTAAGCAAGTCTTGATTCTGCACCAGGAGAAAGAGTAGCCTTGGAGTGATGATCCCCAAGTCTTTGGTGCCCCAATACCTGCTGAGTACCTTTCTGTGATGTGTTTGGGATCCCTATGAATCCCAGGTTGGACTTGAACTCACTGGGGATACTGCCCGGGTTGGCTTTGAACTCAAAAGCAATCTTCCTTATCAGTTTCCTTCTGGGATGCCAGGTGCCACCATACAGAGTTTGGTAGCTCTCCTCATTTAGGATGAAAGCCAGAGACATTATGGCTTCTGGAATGGAGGCTTTGGAGCCTGACAGGGCTAGGGAAGGCCATGGAACCAGAAAGGCCAGGCTCAGAAGTTTTAATAAGGGTCCTCTCCACATTCAGCGTCAGCACAGGTCTCATGTGCTGAGAGTTCAGTTCCTTCCCTTTTTAAGACATGTTTGACATCATATACTAATCTGCCTGATAAGGCTTTTATGGTTGTTATAAATGAGAATTGTTAAATGTTTGTCCAGTTGATTGAAACTCTGGGGTGAGTTTAAAGCGATGTGTTAAATGTGTAACTCTCCATAAAGTCCACTTCCATGGCTCCCCTGTAAATGGTTCAGAAGTTTAGACGGCTATACACGTGAAACAGCACCGTCAGCACAGACAGAAGCTGGCAGATAAGTCTGCCTCTGCTGGGGAAGAGTTCTAATGCCAATTTCAAAAGACAAAAGCTTGCTTTAAGATCAAGGAGAGTGTGTGGAGAATTACAACATGGAAATTATTTTATGCCACTCTTATACTGTAAATAAAAATTGTAATGGACCATGGACTGTTTCTAGTGAGACAATGCATTGGCACCTGTCTCTGTCACAGCTTGACGTTCTCTTTGGAGATATTCGGTGGTGGAGCGCAGTGCAGGATGCCGGGCCCGCTGTCATGGTGGCACCCAGGGTTACAGAGAGATGAGGAACCCACAGTGCCACCCTGGTCATTTGGATCTGTTGCTCAAATCATAATTTCCCTAAGGACATTGCAGGTCTGCCCTGGTTGGGTTCTCGTTCCCCAGTTGTGGGGAGAGGAGGGTAAGAAAGCCCTGGCTTACATTGCATGCTTGCTCTGCAATGCCAAGTGTTTGGGGAATGAGTGCCAGAAGTCAGGGTCAGCCAGTGGGAGGAAAGTGCCACTCCCCAGGCCCTCCTCAGAGTCTCCAGCTCCACAGGGAACAGGAAGGGAACCAACAGCAGCCCCGTTGCTGTGTGCCAGGCTCTCATGTGTCAACAGAGAGTCAGGCAGCAGAGGTCCAAACAGGCCACCTAGCAAGCTCCCAGCCATCTCACCTCTGGTCCTCACAGGCTCCAGGCTCACGTCTCCCCCAGAGCTCCCCTCCCATAAGTTCCCTGACCCAGACCTCCTCCATAGTCTCCCTTCTCTCCTTCCCTTTCTCCATCTCCTTTTTCTCTTTCTCCTCCCCTTCCCCACTAACGTCCCTCATACAACCTCTCTCCCCTTAAGCCCCTTCAGCCTGCCAAAGTGATCAATGCATTCTCAGCTTTTAGTGTCTTTGGGGCAGAAACTGCCAAAATGGTGAAGAGAAACCAAGAAAAGCTTAGGAAAATCTTAAAAGAAATACCCTACTCCCAAAAACATTAGGACTAAGATAGAGAGAACAGGACTCCTCTTCTATTCTTCACCACCATCACCATCATCATCACCATCATCATCATCATCACCACCATCACCATCATCACCATCATCATCACCATCACCATCATCACCATCATCACCATCATCACCATCACCATCATCACCATCATCATCATCATCATCATCATCACCATCATCAGCATCACCACCATCATCACCATCACCACCATCACCCCCAACATCACAATTATCACCGCCATCACCACTATCACCACCCCCATCATCATCACTGGGCATTTTACACCAGGCAGATTGCATAGTAGTTTCAGCCCCATGGAAACTCTCACTCTGGATGTGAGTTCTGTTTGGGGGTGTTCTGAAAGGTAGTCAGAAAACCTGGAACATATCAGGCATGGATCTTATAGGAGTTTTACCATTTACAGGCTTTGGGGCCAGGTAGAGCTCCCCCCCCTCTCTGGGCCTCTGCTATAACAACAGAGTTGCAGGGGTGCATCACCCTGCCCAGCTTCTGCAGTGTGGAATTCAGGCCCTGTGCTTGCTGCAGGGTGAGCAGCTTCTCTGGCCCCATTGTCCTGTTTGGCTTTGTCCCACTGCTCTGCTGAGGACTGGGAATGGCCTTCCCAAGGTGCATTTAGCCAGAGAGTGGGACGGGTGGACTTTCAACACTTGACCTATAGCATTGGATATAAAATTGGTGCTGTAGCCGGTGTCGGCTGGTTCAGGGAGGTGACTGCAGGACACAGAGGAATTGTATTCAGGACCTCCCTGCGGGGTTCAGGGTGTTTGCTCAGTACCTCTTTCTTCTCCTAAGACCTTCTGCAAATAGAAACTATTTGGGTTGAACTAGAAGCCCAAACCCGAAGAACAGAACTTGGATTGTTGTGGTGAGCCAAAGTAAACCCTGGGTGAACTGGCTCCCTCCCTCCAGGCCTTCCCTGGGACAAGGGCTCCTGGATCTGCCCCCAGCATGCCTCTGAGCCTCTGCTGCTGCTCCAGCTAGTGGCCCTCTTCTAGCCACAGCCGGCTTCAAGGGACACGCTGCTGCATGTGCTTCTGCATGTCCTCTGCTGTGGGCTCTGTCACGTTCTACGAGGACTTCTTTAGGTGATGAGAGCCACTGTGTTTTTTTATTTCTTAACCTGGCTGCCTACAGTACAACTTTCTGCCCATATCACCTTTTTTAGGGCTGGAGTAGATGCTTGGTGGCTGCAGCTCTGTGGTCCAAACATGAGGACCAGAGTCTGGGTCCTCAGATGCCATGTAAAGTTAAGGTGGGTGTGGCCGCCAACCTGTGATCCCAGCCTGGGAAGATGGAGAAGGTGACCTCCAGGGCAAGCTGGCTACTGGCTATGAGACTGGTTATACATGGATGAGCTCTGGGTTTGATTGAGAGACCCTGCCACAGCAACCCCAGTGTTCAAGCACCAATGTGTGCAGGAACAGAATAGGACAGACTCCAGCCAAGATGAACCTCCCTTCAAGTGATAGAGGCTAAACACAAAAGGTCACAGATTGATCCTATTTCTACGAAATGTTAAGAATAGGCAAATTCACTGAGCCACGAAGCAGATTGGTTCATAGCAGGGCTAAAGGAAAGGAAGGTAGAAGATCTGAAACCCCATAGAGGGGACCAGTGTGAAAGAGTAAGTAGACCAAAAGTCTCTGAACTGTAGACTATAAAATGGCTGGTTGTGTGTTGCATGAAAAAGAACCAAGGACTAATGACCATGGTGTAAGGAACATTAACCACCATCATCACACACTCATCCTGGCCAGTTTCCACATAGCCTTCAGCTTTCTTTTGGAGACCAAACAACATTATTAAACACCTGGATTAAAACCTGCCAACTTCCCATCTTTAGTATTTTTGAATGTTAAGAAAAACCAGAAAAGACTTTTAAGAACCTGGACTCTATTCAGATGGGTAAAAGCGGTTTGTTCCTCCACTGCATACCCTCAGGAGCTCTAAATTCTGGTAGGAAGGGAAATTCAGACTACAACCTGCTTCCGGTTGTAGAAATTGTGGTGGTGCAAAAAGCCGATGATTGTTAGAGAAACACTGCAGGTTACAGACACCCTGCATAAATGCTAACTCCACACTTTTCCTCTCCTTTCTGGGCTTTCAAATATTACCTTTTCTTTATTTATTTTTCTGTTTTCTCTTCCTTTCTTTTTCCCTTTCCTTCCTTCATTCCTTTCTTTTCTTCCAACAAGGTTTCTCTGTGCAGCCCCGGCTATCCTGGAACTCTCTCTGGACACCAGGCTGGCCTCGAACTCAGAGAGATCCTCTTGCTTCTGCCTTCCAAGTGCTGTGGTTAAAGGCATGCACCACCACCGCCATTCTCAAGTATTTTCATGAGTTGCTGAAAAGTTCCGGGGTCCTGGCACCAGACGCCAGTGCCTGATGGGTACGATGAACAGTCAAGTGTCCCTCTGCCATTAGTTTCATCACTTGAAGATTGTTTCCGTCCTTATGTGTGTGTTCATAGGCTTATATGTGTGAGTATTAACATGTGCACCACGGTGGATGG
Source organism: Alexandromys fortis (assembly GCF_014885135.2). NCBI lineage: Eukaryota > Metazoa > Chordata > Mammalia > Rodentia > Cricetidae > Alexandromys > Alexandromys fortis. Next base: position 2,035,505 of record NW_026068012.1, on the reverse strand, counting down.
GTAGAGCTCAGAGAACAGCCATGACAGGCCTTGCCTTCTCTTGTTGGCTGGTGGGTAAGCCTGGCTAGGTCTGATGTTGGATTCCGAAAATAGATGGTTTCCGTCACACTGGTTCTGTCTCCACCATTTGTGCTACTCAGCTGGGCTGAGGGATAATCATGTTAGTTCTTCGGAAAGGCAGGCAGGTCTGTGCCTTTCAGTTGCTCTTGAGCAAGAGGGAGCGCTATGGCACTCAAGACTTGACGCAGAGAATTCAAGAAAGAAGCCCTCGGGGAAGTGAGGTGGCTGTTGTCATTGATACAGAGGGACAAATATTAGACTTCACTAAGGCAGAGAAATGAGCCCAGATCTGGAGTCCAAGTGAAAGAAGGAGCAAGCGGAGGCACATGGCTTGCTATTGCTGCTGGAAGAAACTGCCTGGTGGTCGCCCGGGTTAAACATCTACGGGGCAGAGGGAGATGGTGCAATTGTAAAAACACTGGATGCACAAGTGTGAGGACTCAAGTTTGACCCCCAAACCTGAATAAAAATACCAGAGCATGGGCATACGTGCCTATAACCCAAGCACTGAAGAAGAGGAGGTGAATCTCTACGGCTGCTTAGATAGTCAACCTAGTAGGATTGATAGGACCCAGGCCAATCAGAGATCCTGTCTCAAAATACATGGTGGAAAGCAACTAAAGAAGGCATGTGATGTCAGTCTTGGGCCTCCACATACATATGTACACAGGCACACACACGCACACACACACACACACACACACACACACACACAAGCACCTTGCAAGTCTGGAGGCCAGAATTCTGATACCAGTTTTATTAGGCTTAAATCAAGGACTTAGAAAGGCTGCCTCCTCTGTGAAGGCCCCGGGGCAAACACTTTCTTGCTTCTTCTAACTTTCCAAATGCCATCCCTCTGCCTCAACTTGTTTCCTCCTCCGATGTGCAGTGTCAGCAGGCCCCGGCTCGGCCCTTTTCCAACTCACCATGTGCACATCGACTCCACTTCCCTCTCGCACATCTGTGGATCCTAGTGACGGCACCGGTGTTCGTCTGTGTAACACAGGCAGTCTGAAATCCACCTGCAACCTCCATTGTTTTCCGTGTGTAATAGCATATACTGTGTCCGGGGATGAGGTTATGGGTATTCCTGAGCACTCACTATCCTGCCTCCTAAGACAGAGAAGCAAGAAGTACCAAGTGTGGTCCTGTGCTTGGTGTTGACATCTCTAGACACTCCCTGGAAGCCTATGGAACAGACAAAGGTTTGCTTTATCAGGGAGGACTTGCAAAGAGCCTTGCCCACGGGTCAGGTGGAGCGGGGCATGTAGAAGGGTGGGATGCGTAGGATAGGGTAAGAGCCATCATATGCTTACCTGGGTGGTCCTGGGGAATATGGGAAACCAGAGTGAGCAAGACAGGCAGCAGCGTTCCTCAGTGGCTCCTTCTTTTGTCCCTACTTTCAGGTTCCTGTCTTGAGTTCCTGTCCTGACTTCTCTCCATGATACACTGTAAACTATAAGCGGAAACAAACCCTTTCCTTCCCAAGTTGCTTTCAGTCATGGTGTTTCATGACAGCAATAGAAAGTCCTCTTTGTCTTCATCTCTTCCTCCTCTTCTTCCTCCCTTCCCTCTTCTGTGTGTGTGTGTGTGTGTGTGTGTGTGTAAGTGAAGGTTTGAAGACAGCTTTCAGGCCTTAGCTCTCCACTTCCAAGGCAGGGTCTGTCTTGTTTCTATCACTGTGCTGTGTACTCCTGGGTAGCTGGCCTTTGAGATCCTGGGCTCTTTCCATGGGTTCCTGGGTCAGACTCAGGCTGGGCAGTAAGCAGCTTTTGAGTCTATTGACCCTGTCTTTTAAAGGTAGTCATGATTGCGTGATCCCCATCTCATGATCCTTGCCTAGTCACACCTGCGACATGAAGGGACTGTCCAGGCCTCAGAGGTCAGGGCTTGGGCACCCGTGGATGGCCCTTGTTCCACCTATCACACCATCGAGCCGTGTTCTTGTTCACCTTCTCCTCCATGCCCCAAGTAGAAGTTTCTGCTCTGCTGAGAAGCTCTCTCACCATCCTGCCCCACACCACTTTGACCTCCAGAATTCTCTCACAAAGCCTTCATTCCTTTCTTGAATGTTCCAAATTCTCACTAACACCCAGAACTCCTTGAAACCCACCTCCCCTGGGACGTTTCCACCCTGTGATGGTTTTAAAGAAAATGGCCTCAAAGGGAGTGGCACTATTAGGAAGTGTGGACTTGTTGTAGTAAGTGTGGTCTTGTTGGAGAAAGTGTGTCACTGTGGAGGCAGGCTCTGGGGTCTCTCATATATGTTCAAGATACTGCCCAGCACCTCAGCTCACTTCCTGTTGCTTGTGAACCAAGATATAGAACTCTCAGCTCCTTCTCCTGGTGTGGGAGCTCCTTCTATATATGTGCTGCATATACGTGCTGCTTTTATTGGTTAATGAATAAAGAAGCTGTTTTGGACCTGTGATAGGGTAGAGAAGAACTAGGTAAGGAAAAACTAGACTGAATGCTGGGAGAAAGGAGGCAAAGTCAGAGAAGCCATGTAGCCCTGCCAGAGGCTGACTCCGGATGGAACCTTGCTGGTAAACCACAGTCACATAGTGATGCACAGATGAAAAGAAATGGGTTAAATTAAGATGTAAGAGCTAGCCAATAAGAAGCTGGAGCTAATAAGCCAAGCAGTGATTTAATTAATATATTTTCTGTGTGATTATTTTGGGGCTGAGCAGCCAGGAACAAACAAGCAGCCTCTTATTACAAATTGGTGCTTCAATGGGTGCCAGTTAAATCCAAAAAAAAAAAAAAAAAAAAAAAAACTGAGAGGGCTTAGAAAGGAATTCTAGACATTTTTTCTTTTTCTGGATGGGCTCTGCTTGCTGGCCCTTTAAGAGAGGGTCTTAAATTCAGCAATAGCAGAAAAAAATGTGTGGTTTTAAAATGGCAGCATCCTGGTTTACTAGCACAAATGGCTCTGAATCTTTTGGGAGGTCTGGCTACAGAGCATTTCAATGGGGTTTGTGAGCAGAGCGCTACAAACTTGCTTAATGACAACATAGACCTGCTGCGTGCCTAAAGACAGACACTAGATGGAACCTTGCCAGTAAGCCACAGCCATGTGGCAATACACAGATTAATAGAGATGGGTTAAATTAACATGTAAGAGGTAGCCAATGAAAAGCTAGACTAATAGGACAAGCACTGATTTAATTAATACATTTTCTGTGTGGTTGTTTTGGGGCTAAGCAGCTGGGAAAAACAAGTGGCTTCCTACAACATTCTCCAGTACCATGTCTGCCTGGGCACTGCCCATGATGTTAGTGGACTGAACCTCTGAATCTGTAAGCTGCTGCTCAGTTAAATGTTTTCCTTTATAAAAGTTGTCTTCATCATGGTGTCTCTTCATGGCAATAGAAAACCTAAGACACACCCCCACATCAGAGCTCACACCCCCTTCCAGACCCCTCCCCCACATCAGAGCTCACACCTCCCTCCAGACCCTGCCCTCACATCAGAGCTCACACCTCCCTCCAGACCCCGCCCCCACACCAGAGCTCACACCTCCCTCCAGACCCCGCCCTCACATCAGAGCTCACACCTCTTTCCAGACCCTGCCCCAATATCAGAGCTCACACCTCCTTCCAGACCCCTCCCCCACATCAGAGCTCACACCTCCTTCCAGACCCTGCCCTCACATCAGAGCTCACACCTCCCTCCAGACCCTGCCCCTACATCGGAGCTCACACCTCCCTCCTCTCCAGATCTTGCTCATTCATTGAACACACAACAATACCTTGCTGGAGTTTTTCTCTTCTTTGGTCAGTGCGGAGACAGCCTTGGTGTCCACCCCCATTCCTAAGAGTTAGGAATCACGACACAGAACAACCAATCAGAAAGCCATGTGTGGTCTTACCTCGGGAGTAGAATGAAGAGGATATGACTGGAGATTGATGTGACCAAAGTAACCCAAATGCTCAGTGTCGACCCTGCAAAAACGAACGAAATAGGAGCCGCAGTAAGCCATCGGGAGGGACCCCCACCCTACCCAGTCACCAAGTTGCTCGGCTGGCCTGTGCAATTTCATTCTCTGATACATTTAGGAATAAGGGAGAGACCCCCCTCTAGAGTGTTCTAATTATAACTGTGCTGAGAATCGGAAAACAACGTGGACAACTTGGACTGGTTCTCCCCTTCCCCCCCCCCCCCACCCAGCGATCCCATGGAGATGGAGGCCCCAGGAGAATCTCATGGAGCCCCTTTCGTTCCTACTTCTCTTTGCCTTCCCAGATGAGATTCTTTGGTGCTGGTTTTGAACTGCATGGTCGGTCAGGAAAATGCCAGAAAACCAATTAATTGAAAGCACCCATTTTCAGCAGCCACTCCCCAAACTAGATTGTGAATTAAGATAATAAACACTGTTGTAAGAAACCATCTCAGTATCACAGTGTCTTAACAAAGAAAGACACTGGTCCACTTGTGCACACCTGGAACACCTGGCCACCCTCCTGGGCTTACTCTGTGTGGTAACCCAGGGTTCTGTCATCTCAACTTCAATGCATGACCACAGGGATTGTGGAAAGAGGAAAAAGAACTGAGTCAAAGGTCAATGCGAGAGCTTTACGGCCAGAACCCAAGGGGATGAACAAGGCAGCTGCTCCAAGGAGGCTAGAAAATGTAGGATTCTTGTGTGCCCGGGAAGACCATGTAGAATTACCCGTCTCTCTGCACCAGGCCCACGGACGCTCTGAACATTTGACTGACATGACATTTGCCCTAACAGTCACAGATGTCTGGAAGCATGGAGACCAAGCCTTGAGGTCACCAACTGTTCTGGTGTCCTGACACAACAGTGACGTGCTTCTGGGTTAACACGTACTGAGGGCGTGTCTGGCGTCCTCGGGTGATCACACTTAGGGCTCTGTTTGATTTCCTTACCAGGTAGTTCCAGAGAACCAAGTTCCAGAGCTTTTGGCTTCTTGACCCAGTAGCTGAGTTTTCTGTCTTAGGATTCTGCTGGCTGCTGTGACTGTGGCTTGGTTACTGTCAGCAAAATGCCTGTCCCCCTGGTCTGAGTGCTCTACTTCTCCCCGCCTCTTCCTGCCATGGATCAGAATGGCAGGGCTGTGGTCTGGAAGTACATTGTATTTCCCAGCATAGATACCTGCTTCAGGATGAGGAGGGAAGGCCTGCTTTGGCTAGAGTGTGGACAACTTTTGTCTGTATAAAAAGGGCCATGTGTAGCGCCTCTGAAGGTTGAGATTCTTCCCTGAGTTGAGTGTAAGCAAAAAGACATCTACAACAGCTTAGAAAACACATCATCGACGCCAGCTTAACCGGCCTCTCGGTCCCTGTGACTTATTTCCTAACGCCTCCCACTGAGTATTCCTTGAAATAATATTCCAAGGAGGTCCGCGCAGAGGAGTGTTCAAATAAATCAATGACTTCCCTGGGAATGTGTGAGTAACAGAACATGGCACGGCCCAGGCCTCCGAAGCCACACTGGGTAGGCGAGCACACGCTTCCTGGCCGGTGCAAGGCTGCCACACCTGTGCCCATGGCGCTGCTGACTTTTTAATTGCAAGACAGAAGGTTTTCTCTTCCAGAACTTCTCTGTCATTTCTCATGAGGAGTCACCCTAGGGAGAAAGAAATGAAGCCAAGATGCCTTTGAACTTGGTCGCTTTATGTGCTTTCTTTCCCTTCCTTTCTTTCTCTCGCTCTCTTTTTTTAAACATTTTGATCTAAAACATCTGTTTTTGCTTAAAAGCACATCTATATCAATAACCATTTACACCAAGTCCTTGGAGATCAGCCCATGCAGATGCTGAATGCTGTGGGATTTGTATGAATCACTTAGAAAATGTGGAATTCATTTCTTCCCTGCTCCCTTCCCAATGAGGTTAAATCCCAGAAATCTGCAAACCTTACATTGTTGTGTACGCAAAGCACGCTCCTCCCCCCCCCCCCCCCGCCCCTGCCTTTCCTAATGTGTGAGTCATACCATTGTTGTGATGGATGGGCTAATGACTCATATTTACTACGAGGGCTACCATACGTTTGTAGGAAGGGAGCCCACTGGCTTCTGAGGTTGGTAATGGGATTACTCACTTCAGTGGAGTGAGCCTGGTGTGAAGGCTGGGACTTGCACACTCAGGCATGTGTAATTTAGACAACCATTGTCTTGGCTCAGAGCAGGGGGCAGGGCAAACTGGAAGCGATTAGGAAAAGCTGGGGCGTACGGCACTCTGCAGCCAAGCCATGACCAGGCGTTGAGTACGGAAGGTGGGTGGCAGGAGGGACATTGAAAGCGAAACCACGCTCCGTGTGTGCTTGCTTTCATTTCTGTTGTGTGGGAAAACACTCCGAAAGCACCTTGGGTGAGAAGGGTTTGTTTAGTTTACAGTTTCAGATTTTAGTCCATCGTTGTGGAGACATCAAGTCAGGCGCTCAAACAGCATCATCATCCATAACCACACCCACAGTCAAGAACAGAGAGAACAGATGCCCCTGCCTTTGCCTGCTTGCTTGTGCTTAATATCCAGTACTCAGTGGTCAGTGGTTTCCTCCACTCTCCCACAGTCCAGGGTCAACCCAAGAGCTGGTGTCGCCTACATTCAGGGTGGGCCAACCTACCTCAGTTAAGAATCAAGAGGACTAGCATTGGCATATCCACAGGCCAGCCTGATCTAGACAAGTCTCGGTGTGACCCCCTTCCAAGGTGATTCTGGCTTGCAACAAATTCACAGTGCAAATTTCCCACAACAACATGTGTTTGGAAGATGCTCAGCTATGAGTTTGGTCATGGAGACGCTGGGAATGGGAGCAGGAGGGCTCTAGTTGCTGTACTGTGGGGCCCCACTGCCTGCAGGTGGAGGTACCCTGCCATCTCATTGCTGGAGTCTCAGGGAGCTCTGCACCTACTCTTAGGGAGGTGGAGCACTGGGGTCCTGTTGGGGTCCCCCTGTGACCCTTGCCTTCACTCATTTTCTCCACCTTCCCTACGCAGGCTTTGATGGCTGGCAGGCAATTCAGTTCTGTTCAATTTTAATTAATCCTGTGTCCATGCCTAAAGAGACGTCATTTGCTTGGGATAAGTTGTGAAGTCATCTTTTCTCGGTGAAACGACACGTGGTTTATGTTCCCATCTCAGTGACCTTTCCCATTGCTGGCACATAATAGCCAACAAAATCATCTTGAAGGAGGAAGGGAGGGAGGGAAGGAAGAAGGGAGGGAGGGAGGAAGGGAAGGAGGGAGGGCTTGTTTGGGCCCATAGCTGAAGGGTTCCGTCCATCACGGTGAGGGGGCGTGGCAGCAGGAATGTGGGGCAGCGGGTCACTGTGCACCTGCAAAGGGAAGCAGAGGGAGCTGGGGGGAGACTCAGGCCCTTCAGTTCTGAAGAGATGAAGATAATCCTTGGCAGGTTTCTAGAAGGGTGGGAGCTTCATGCTACACGAGCTACAGGAGTCTCGGGCAGTAGCGACCCAGATGAAAGTAACTCAGAGTTGTCTTGGGTACCAGGCTGGAGGCTGCAGCAGCTGCAGAAAAAAGAGAAACTGAAAGTCTTGTGGGGGTATCCACCAGAGAAGAATAATCAGACACCAGAGCAGACTAATCAGACATGGGCGTAAGCCAATAAAAAGTCTTTATTAGCCAATTGGCAACCACGCTTGGGTGTTCAGGATCCCAGTGCAGCCCCGAGCCTTTCCCAGCATGACCTTCTAAACACAAAACCCCATCATGGGTTGACCCACCTCAGTCAGCAAGAACAAGCAACAAGAAGTTATCCAGAGCAGAACTACAGAGGACAAAAAGCCTAGGATGTTTATACTTTCCCAGAGCTACAGACTTTGATGGTTTGGGTCTTTGTTTTCATCCTGGCAAGTGGTACTTTCTGTGTACCTAAGTTTTATGACTTGGATGGTACTTCCATCATGGTGTAGCTGCGCTAAGGTCTGAAGGCCACAGCAAGTTGCTTTTCAGCTTAGTTTCTGGGAAAACGGCAACTGGTGGGGGGGGAGGGGGGTCTTCAACATAATAACGGGGAACTCGGCTTCCGAGAACCAGAACCAGAGGAGCAAGAGTTTCTTCTGAAAATTATGACTTCAGATTCTCCTAGAAAGTTGTGACATCCCACTGTGATGTCAGCCCCCTCTTCTCACTGAATTGTCCCACTGGTTGCTCCATCATTTTTTTCCTCTTTGAGTCCTGGACAAGATTGGGGGCTAATGTCGCCGGATGCTTCCCACGTTTGTCTGTTAATAAGCACTGAGAGACTTGGCCCTGCTGACCACCGTAGGAGCTGGTGGTAGGTGTGGAGAGACACTGAGAGTCTGCTGGCTAGCTCTGCTGTAGACAGAAGTTTCTGCCCCACCCGGTCCTGCAGCCATTCGGTCCCAGAGAAAACACACAGAGGCTTAGATTAAGTATAAACTCTTTGGCCAATGGCTCAGGTGTATTCCTAGCTAGCTCTTACATCTTAAATGAACCCATTTCTATTAATCTGTTTATTGCTATGAGGCTGCGGCTTACCAGCAAGGTTCTGGTGTCTTTCTCCTTTGGCAGCTACATGATGTCTCTTTGACCCCACCTTCTTCTTCCTCTGTCTCTGCTTGGACATTCCAACCTTGCTATATTCATTACCAATGGTAATAAAACATATTCACAGCATACAGAGAGGGATCCCACATCACGCTACCTGTTCAGAATATTTGGTAGCATGGAAGAATATGGTGACTTTGGCTTTGCAGTGTAATAATGTGAAATTCTAACCTGGAAATCATACTTGGACCCTTGAAAAAGGACCCTTTCTTGAATATACTTTTAGTAATCATTATGGGAGAATCATTTTACCAGTGTTCATTTAAAACCACGAACGTCTAATCTCTCCTTATAATTCATCCCTGTCAAGTGTGCTGGGTGACCAAATACCTCACGGCCACGTCTGCTCACGGAAGAGAACTTCCTGACCTCCTGACCTCTGACCTTGTCTGCAGACAGCCTTTTCAGGTTATCTGGAAGGTAGGGCCTGGTTAGACCACACCGGGATAGTTTCGGCTCTGTCACTGCCGGTTCTTCTGCGTCACAGAGCATCCGGTGACATAAAGAAGAACAGGGTCAGGACAAACAAAATGCTCCCACCGAGAGCACTTTCTGCACAGGTAATTTAGATTCTCACCACTGGATTTGCACGAGTCGATGAGGCCCTGATGGGATTGCTAGGTGTGTCTCACATTCCAATAGTGTTCAGATTAATTCTCTCATGATTGTAACTCTCCCCCTAGTGTGTGTGTGTGTGTGTGTGTGTGTGTGTGTGTGTGCTTGTGTGGAAGCCAGAGGACAACCTTGGGTCTCATTTCTCAGGCTCTGTATACCTTGCTGTTTTGAGACAATGTCTCCCACTGGCCTGGAGTTCACTAGGGCCAGGCTAGGCAGCTGGTGAGCATGAGATATATTCTGTCTGTGTCTCCCCAGTGTTGGGATTACACAAGTATGGCATCGTGCCTGGTTGTGTGTGTGCCTGCTGTCCATGTATGATGTAGATGTGTGTTTGCATGTGTGTGGAGACTAAAGGCCAACAGTAAGCATCTTTCTCCACATTCGCTCTCCACCCTCATCTTTAGAGACAGTCTCTCACTGCTCTGGAGCTCACCGTTAGGTGGCCAGAGAGCCCCAGGGTCCGCCTGCTTCTGTCTCCCCAGTTTTGGGATGACAGATGCATGCTGCTCGTATCTGGCCTTTCACAAAGGGATCAGCTTAGTCCCTTGTTCTCAAGGCATGAACTTTCCTATGGAACCATCTCCACTCCTGCTCTTGAAGGATACTTTGTTACATTCCCCGCCCCCCACATCAACCACGGAAGGCGGTCAGTGCCAGGGCAGGAAGACAATCTCTGAAAAACCCTGGGAGTAACTTCAAACCATCCATGGGCGTGGAGGGTGCAACAGGGAGTACCAGGGGGCCCATGGAGGGGGCCGGCTGAGCCATGGGTGTATTTGTTGTGGTGACCCCTCATTGGCTGAGTGGTTTGCCCCACCCACCTGGACTGGTGGAGGTGGGGGCGGGGGCGATGGTTTACACAGGAAAGGCAGATGTGCTCAAGCTAGGTTCCTAGAGGTGAAATCACCAGTGACTGATGCTGAAGTCAGCTCTTCCTGGGGATTCTCCTGCCGGCCAGATCACCTTGCAGAGGGCTGACTTCTCACACGTAGGAAGGTCCTGGAGAATCGGGCGAGATCTAGCTGGCTAAGGACACAGAGTGTGTGGTCAGCGATAAGATGCTGATTTCCAGCAGGAGACTGAGGGGAGCAGTCATTCTTGCAGAAGGTGGCTGGCTCCTGTGTTTGTTTTTACACGGGATTAGAGCCTCTTTCATGATAAAATCAGCTTGCCATGGTAGAAGGCAGCAGCTGGGCTCCAAATCCAGAAGAGCAGGACATTTCATCTTCGAGTGTTAAGGAAACAAGCCTCCTGCGAACTTGACGGTGACTCTGAGGACTCAGGTCTCAGGATGTGTCCTGACCGACTGCTTTATTAAACAACAATCTCACATTAGAGTTATCAGAGGATCCATTTATGTGATGTGTCCAGGCTTGATAGACACCAGTCTCCCATGCCAAACCTCCTATTTAGTAAACTAGATTCCAAGCCCTGTTAATCATTCAGGTAGGGCGTATATTTGGACGTGACGTGTCTACAATTAGGCCTAATTAAATCCACCCACTTGGAGCATGCTGAAAGACCAGCATTTAAAAATAGGAGCTGAATAATTAGGGTCATTAATAGGAGCCGATTATTTCATTTATGATAACTTAAAAATTAAATAGGGCTCAGCAGTGTTCTCGTGTCTGATGAAAATGTGCAGGGCAGAGCTAAGCATTCTCGGGGAAACCCTCATTAGTCCGAGGACTTTATCTCCTCGTATTTGATGGTGGCCTGCTTAGCAAGGCCTTGGCATTAAGTTGAGGTCGTCACGCATGAGAAGACAGATGCACCCTGGTAGAGCAAGGCAAGCAGCAAGGAGCACTTGGATTGACCCCCCCCCCAAAAAAAAATCTCAGAGGGACATTTGTGCCCTTCCTGAATCTCATGCTGTAGGCAGTGGCCTTTCTCTGGCCCAGGCTTCAGCAGCCAGAACTTGGCCATCTCTCATCTTGTGGTTACTGCAAGGATTTTTCGGAGGCAGGGGTGAATCTGTTGCTGCAATCCCTAGCTCACCCACAGTCTATTCCACCTGCCCTTACATAAACAGTTTGTGTACACGATGTTGCTCTCTTTGGGATGTTTTGGATTCTTCTGCCTCCCTGGTGGGCTTTGAAAGCATCTGTGCGTATGAAGACAATGGTGACTTTCAGGGTAGATGTGAGGTAACCCAGCGTTTGTGAAGCTGAGCCGTGGGGAGAAAGAACTCTTTCCCTGCCTGTTTGAGCTGGAGGTGGGCTGGGGACGGAGTGGGAGAAGACAAACACGTAGGAAAGCTAACGTGAGTTGGGGGCGGGGGGTGCTCAGTGTAAGAGAGGAATGTTTTTTGTTCCCCTCAGATTTGAGCTGGATTCCATTCCTAAGGTGTTAGAGCATATGTATCTTACTGAGCAACCAACCACAGTAGAATTTAGGCTCTTATGTCTTTTCTTTATCATGTGCTCTTGCCTAGGCTTAGACCTTCATCTCTGAGCTGTCAGCATGCTTTCTGTGAAGCCAGTATGGTGCCTGGCCTAGCAGGGTGAGCCCTGCCCTCCCCTCCAGGGGCTGAAGTCATCTCTTGCCAGTTGAGAAGATCTGCTGTGTGTTCTGGGTGTTGCTATTGAGTCTTGCCTCAGTTCTACGCGGACAGATTGATCTTGTTCAAGATTTTCACATCTGCTTTTGTGGCGGAAGTGGTTAATTAAATAGGGCACGAGACACACACACAACGGTCCCTGGGGGAGACATCTCCAGCACGGTGTTTCTCAGCCTCAATGCACGGGACCTTCGGCGCTCACTGATTCTTTCCTGAAGGGCTGTCCTGGGCCCTGCAGGATGTTTGGCAGGCACTCTGGCCTACCTGTCACTATCAGCAGCCTCTCCCTCATGCATGCCTCTCAGTTGTGACCGTTAAAGATGTTCTTGGTGTTGTCCAATGTTCCCTGGGGAAGGAGGCCAAAATGAACCCAGGCTAAGCACCTCTGACATGAGAGGAAGCCAGTTCTTCTCTTTAAAATGTCTAAATCGCCCAGAACATTTTCCTCTGAGCATGAAGGAGGTCACTGAATCTCAAGATCTTTTATGCTCGGCAAGGAGAGAACGTTTCTGGCATTTGGTCCTCACCTCCTTTCTGCTGCCTTACTGGTTTCTGTTATGATTTTCCTTCTCAAATTTCAAGGTTTAGCAGTTGAGCTACAGATCAGCCATGCTTGAAGTATCCGAATTAGGCCTTCCTCCTGCAAGGCTTAAGATACAAACACAGAACTCTCCAAGCCCCTCCACGCCGACAGTTCTCAGTGTGCGTGACTGTGGACTCGGAGCTGGCCTCCTGCCCAGTCACCTTCTCCCAGCTGAGAAAGTGACACTTCCCAGGCATGCAGGGACAGACCTCAGCCTTGAAATGGTCTTGTGTCTTAGTGTCTCTTGCTGTGCAGCTTCTGTGGCGTGTTTCGAACCACACGTAGAAACGGGAGGGCGTCCCTTCCCCAGGCTGGCTGGAAAGTTATCATCACCTCAGCCCCCAGAGCAACCGACTCCAAATTACTCCTGAGACCAACTGGAGTGGCTGGTGTGTGAGACACCCGTCACATGCTAGTGATGGAAACCGAGTCACCTGATGTGGTGATTTCGAAGTGGAGTCAAATGACGGGCTGTGGAGATGGCTCAGTCAGTAAGGTGCTTGCTTGCCAAGCACGAGCTCAGTCCCCAGAACATTGAAAAGAAAAAACATCCAGGGACCACACCGTACTTCCGTATCCCTGGTGCTGGGGAGGTGTAGACAAAGGGGTCCTGGCCTCACGGACAAGCCAGCCTAGCCTAGTTGATGAGCTCCATGTCACTGAGGAAGAAAAAAAATGGAAGAGAGAGACAGGGAGAGACAGAGAGACAGATAGGGAGAGAGCAATGTGTAGACAGTGTCTGAGAAATGAAACCCAAGGTTAACCTCTGGGCTCTACACACATGCATCTGCACACGCACATACACACAAGCACACACACACACACCTTCACATGCACACACACATACATGCATCTGCACACATGCACACACACATGCATCTGCACACATACACAATCTGCATACACACGCACACACATGCATCTGCACACGCACACACATGCACACAATGCACCTGCACACACACAATCTGCACACACACACATACACCTACACATGCACACACACGCACACGCACCTGCACACACACACATCCACACACACACACACCCTATCACCCGCATTGCAGGTCTGCAGCTGGAATTGCTGGACAATAAGGCTTTAGCAAGTTGAAATGCGAGTGCCCACCCGGTGTGAACTGCAAACACAGTCCAAATAAGGATAAGGATAAATGGCCCCGGGCAAGGCACGGCTGAGCCTCAAGTTCTGACTTAAAACAATGGAGTGCTGTGTTCACTTTCCCAGGGCCGCTGTGACATCAGTGACAGAAACGGATCGCCCCCAGTCTCAGAAGTCCAGATCAGGTCCAGGAGCAGGCGGGGCCATCCATCTCTAAAGGCTCCCAGGGAGGGGTCCTTCACAAGCTCTCCGAACATCTGCTGTTGCCCGCATCCCAGGTGTCCCTTGACTTGTGTGTGCACCTCTGTGTGCTCCCCTCTGCTCACCTCACAGTTCCCCTCTCCCCTGTGCCGATCTCTCTCCCCTCCCTTCTGACAAGACACCAGTGATCAGGGACTAGAGCCCACTCTACACCACCATGACCTAACCTCAGCCCCTTCACGCCAAATGACCCTGTGTTCAAATAAGATTACATTCTGAATCAGGGCCGCACGGTGCCCATCCCCACCCATCGCCTCTGCAGGCTGTTTTCTGAGTGGGGTCATTGCTGCATCTCCCTGAGATGACCCAGCTGTAAAGGATGGGAACGGATACGGGTCCCTTTCAAGGTACCCTCTCAGCCTCCAGAATTGACAGTTCATAAACCCCCTTGTACAGCTTTCATACGCCTGGGTCATCTGTTCCCACAGAGACAGAGCCTAACCTGCCACTCACAAGCCCTCACCTGGGGTCTGGTCCTTGGCTGCTTGGAGTTCCCGGAGAGAAACACTGTGATGTTGGTCTCTTCAGGTGAACCTCCATGGGTTGCTGAATCTGATAGTTAAAGCCATGGGTCCAGCAACTTTCTGTTCTTAGCAGCTATTCTGGGCAGCTCTTTGGCCGTGATGGTTCTAGAAGAGACATGGCAGCTGCCAGAGGCTGAACTTTTGACTGAGAGGTACCCAGCATCCTGCAGAGCAATGCTCTTCGTGGTGCTGACCACCGCAGCTCTAAACAGAAGACAGAGCCCATGAATGGGACTTGAAAAACAGGATGCTTGCGGGGAACAGATACACACAGAAAGGCAGAGACCCGAGACTTGCCTGCCAGGAAGCAGACTAGAAGCATCTCTTTGGACTTCCCTCCAAACAACAAACAAACAAGTGAACCAAACCCCCAAACCCCAAATAAGTTATGCCGGGGGCTGTCTAACATTGTCTCCAGCCAAACCATGTTTTACCAGGTTCTATGGAGGGGCTCCAATAGCTCCTGGGTAAATGTGTAGGAGCTCCAGTACATTCTTGAGTTTCCCCAGACTACAAAAGAACAGACAGCCCAAGCAGCTGAGGACTGACAGTTTGCCAAGCACGGGGGTAGAGTGGGGTGGTGATGGTAGTGGTGATGAACGTTTGAAAACAGAGAAAGCCAAGAAGCTCTTGGGGGAAACCCCTCACTATTATACTTATCTAGCAGGAAAACTCAGTCCAAAACTCCATTGCATTTACGGGCTCACACTCACCCTGGATCCGTCATCAGCTGAGCAGATAAACAAAATCCGTGTGCGGTGCCATGCACAAATAGTCTGCCTTTAAAAAGAAGGAAATTTGGCTGTTGCCCTTTATTATAACAATTACATAGAGAAACCCTAAAAACAGTGGAATGTTTTTTTCCTTCTTTGGAGAAAAAAAAAACCCACTGATTTTGCTTGTTCTAAAGCCAACCATTTAGGACAGATACTGCAGCCCAGAGCCCTCAAGCAAAAGAGGAACTTTGGGGAACGTGGGACAGAGGAGACCCAAAGATAGGAAGGCGTGGCTGGAGAACTCGATCAGAAGCTGGCGTTAAATGACACAGAGAGGACAAGAGGCAGAGAGCAGAAGACAGGAGGTACCAGGTCCAGAAGGCACGGCACAGTCTTTAGATAAAGACTTGCAGAAGAAGGAAGGGAAAGCAAAAAATCCCAAACAAACAAAACAACAACGAAACCATTGGCGCACCCAGGAGACTTACAGTGACACCACGGATGCAGATGAGCAGGTGCACGGGATGGGACGGGATCCCAAGTGCTGTGAAATTCTACAACAAAGCCCAGAGGAAGACTCTAAAGTTTCTAGGGAGAAGGACATGAGAGATGAAGGCCCTGTTTCCGAGCAGTGTGGACCCACAAGATGGCCAACCTGTCTGCAGATAAACCTTTCTATACGTACAGAAATGACCAACCCACCCTTGAGGCTGGGTAGAAAAAACTGGAGCAGAGATGATCAATAACAAGGTGAATAGATATTCCACAAGGATTATTCTGGAAAACCGCCCTAAGGAAAAGAGGCAGAATCTGAACTAGCTAAGTCACAGAAATTGTGTAAACAATCACCTGGTTTAGCCAATAGGCCCTCCTGTGGAGAAGGGAGAAGAGGAGGGCGGAGGAACACTGAGAAAGGACTGAGAGAAAAGAGAGAGGGGCAGGAGGCTTTGGTGGCCTGGCTGATGCTGCCTCAGGAGGTCACCTCTGCAGTCTGAAGAGGTTTTACTGAAGTAGCAAGAACCATCTCTTAGAGCCCTCTTATTGATCACCGAGTTTGCTGGAGGCACCAACATGACCAAGTTTCAGTGGTGTTCCTGCTGGGACATACTGCATTTGTTGTCTTACAGCCTTGATGTCTAGATCTTCAAGAAAAAAAAAAGTCAAAGCATTTATAAAACAAAGAAAAGAAGAAAAGAAAAAGAAATCCCCCAGAAATACCACTGAGTTAATTTTGTGTTGGCCATCTACTGGTAGGCATGGATCCTGGCCTTAAGTGTGGTTACATCATCACCAGTGTGACTCTGTTGGGAAAGCTAATTACTCATTTGCAAGTGGTTATCAACTGGAGACAGCTTCTGGCTTAGGGAAGGGGTTTCCTCTCACAGTGGGGGAACTGCAGGAGGGAGGGAGTTGATGGAGACATCCTCCCATTTAAGACAGAGTATTCCAATGTCTCTTACTCTTTTCCCTTGCCCAGCTGTGGGTTTCTATATTCATTCCCATCTACTGCAGGAGGGAGTTTCTCTGGTGATGGCTGAGTGAGACACTGATCTCTAATAGCAAAATAATAGCCAGAAATTAGAATACCCTTAATGTTTGTTAACAGATGAATGGATAAAGAAAATGTGGTGTATTTCACAATGGAATATTACTTAGATGTTTAAAAAAATGACATCATGAAATTTTTGGGTACATGGATGGAACTAGAAAGGAAACCATGTTGAGTGAGGTAACTCAGACCCCAAATGACAAATAAGGTATGCATTTGCTTCTATGTGGATGCTAGCTATTAAATCTTCAATAAACAAGCTACAGCTCATAGAACTTCAAAGGTCAGGTATAGAGTAAGGGGCTGGGGGAAGATTGGATCACCCTAGGAGAAGGAAATAGAATAGATAGTTTTGGGTGGATTGGTGGGGAGACTGGAGTTGAGAATCAAACGGGAAGGGAAGGGAAGATGGGGTAAGGGAGGGAATGCATAGAGAGGGACAGATAAAACCGAGGGCTGTTTGAGAGTTGTAGGGAAACCTACCACAGTAGAAGCTTCCTAAGTTTTATAGATATACATGGAGGTGATCTAAATGGAATTGCCAAATGATGGGAAAGATGGAGTCCCAGGAGAATATCTCTCTTCATCAAAAGAAGAATCCAGTTCCAGAAATGGGCTGCATCTAATTGAATTCTTTGCCAAAGGTGTCCAATAAGAACCCCCAAATAACTCAGGCTATTGCCAAGGCTGTCTGCTGTGCCCCACAAACTAATGATAAGACCCTACCTGCTGAAGGTGATACCCACACAACTCATTGGACATGGAGAAATAGCCGTACCTACCTAGAGCCTTAACCATGCTGGTTGTATTCAGGGTACTGGACGGTACTCTGCAAACTACTGAAGGATACAGGTAAGTGTCAACCCAGCTACAAAACCTTTTAGCTATAAATGGTGACCTGCACGCAAGGCGCGCTAATGCAATAATAGCACAAAGATGGTGGGAATAACCAACCAGTATCTGTCTTGATTGAAGGTTCACTTCATGAGATGGGACCCATTCCCAACACTGCTCAGGTGGCCAAGAACCTGAGACCAGATGGGTCAGAGATCTAGAGAAAGCCAGATACCACTGTTCTGCTAAGGGGACTCAGTAACAGAGTAACTCCTAACAACATTCTGTCGGCTACTTTTTTCAAAGTCCAGTCTCCACATATAGCAAGCACATTGTGAAGCTCTAGGATTAGGGCACAGCTGGAGGTCACTATTCAGCCTGTGATGGATAGACAGATCTCCTCCCCTCTCGTGTACATAGGATGATAACATAGGACTCCCAGAGATGTGAGAGTCAGTCTGTAGTCAGTAAGCAGGACAAGATGGGTGAGCTCAGACAGCGACAGAGAGCCAAGGTGCCTTGGTTACTATCCATGCATGCTGAGCCCCAGACGTCTGCTCTGGGCACCATTGCTGGTTTGTTTACTGCTCTAAGAGAGCCTTGATTCACTTTCCTGAAGGAGCCAGGCTCCCCAGGCTTATCTCAAAGCATCCTTCCGTGCCACTGCGTAGAGTGTGCTGTTTCCATCTGGGGGAGCATCTGGGTGGGCAGGGCTTCCGGTCTGGGCCCTGTGAAGAGTTCACCCATGGACCACTCACCTGGATACAGGCCCTGAAAGGAGATGTTCACTTACATGCGATCTCTTCTCTCGTGCCCTCCTAAGATGCCATCATCACAAGCAAAATGGGCTTTCTACTATCAAGCAAAGACACATGTAAGCGGTCAGCTTTCACTGGGTTTGAAATAACGCCTCATATTTATATTATTGCTAAGCCTGGTGTTTTGCTGGGAACTGCACAGAAAGTCCCGTTTTCTAGACGGAAGGGGCCCTCCCTGTCTTGGTTTCAGGTCTACATGGCTTGTGGAGTCACAGTGTTTGTGGGGCTGTGTGGGAGGTCCAGGTCATTCTCTGATGAGAAACCATGTCAGCCTGTCCTGGCATCTTGGATGAAGTGATGTTTACACACTAACCTGAAACTTGAGCAGCTCACTGGCTTAGAACCCTTCAGGCCCTTGGCCTCAATGGTGGCACAGCACCCAGCAAATCCTGGATTAGTGAAACTGGCATCCAGAAAGCTCCAGAAACTATTGACTGAGTATAAGAGATGGCGTCGGGTCAAGTGGGGCCTTTGGAAAATTCAGGAAGTATAAATTGACCTTATTAAACGAATGGAGATATCCGAAACCTATTTTTGAATTAATAAAATTGGTCAGCGTAGGTGTTAGGCTTGTTCTTTAGGGTGGATGCGAGTGAGACAGATGTTGCCATCTGGCCAGAGATTTGTAGGTGGAAGTGTGTGTGTGTGTGTGTGTGTGTGTGAAGAATAAGGATGTAAGGGCATCAGAGGTGGCCCTTTGGACCACCGGGCAAGGGACAATGAGTAGACGATTCTGTTCAGCTTCCTTCCCTTCAATGGCCTACTCTCTTTCCTGGTGAGTCTCACTCTGTAAGCCGATGTGTTTTACTTAAGGCACACAGGGCAGCTTGTCACCTTGTCAGCTCATTTGTTCAGCAGGGTGGTGATTTGCCCCCACTCCACAGTGAATTACACCAGGGCACAGCTTTTCCTCCTTTCAGCATCGAGCTTTGAGGGATGAGATCTGGCTCCGGCAAACAATAGTAGCTCAAATCTTTACTGAACGAGTGATACAGGCTCAGAGTGGGCAGCTCAGAAAGCTGGAAACAAAAGAGGAAGAAGCACAGCCGCTCACAGGAAATTCTCTCAAAAGTCTCAGGGACAGTTAAATCTCATCACAGACTCAGTTTGTCTGCAAATAGTTTTCAATATAAAAGAAACCCTAACAGTGAGAATTTCAAGAAATTAATACTGAATGCTAGGGTGTAAAGGCCTTAGTTGAGGTAAGAAAGGGGTCTCTCCAGTCCTCTCTACTCACTCTAGGCCCCAGATTTATTTTAAAAGTACAGAATTAAATATGGGTCATGGCATATCATCATCATTATCATCATCATCATCATCATCATCACCACGACCACTACCTCCTCTTCCTCTACCACCTCCACCACCACCACCACCACCTTCACCAGCATCACCACCACCACCTCCACCACCACCTCCACCATCACCTCCACCACCACCTCCACCACCACCTTCACCAGCATCACCACCACCACCTCCACCACCACCATCACCACCACCTCCATCATCACCTCCACCACCACCACCACCTCCACCACCACCATCACCACCACCTCCATCATCACCTCCACCACCACC